>NW_015539887.1:104851-111874 GCF_001515605.1 Sinocyclocheilus anshuiensis
TGTTTTTTGAACCTTAAACCGCATAAACACATTTCATTACACCAAATACACAACATAATGTTCTTTTTAGCAACATCATATGACCCCTTTAAAGTACCAATATGGACCCATTAGGCTCAAATGTGTACCTTTTGAAAAGGTACCACCCCACTGACAGCTTTTGTACCTTTTTTTTCTGAGAGTGTGTAGCCCAGTGTTTCTCAACCAGGGGTCCGTGGACCCCTAGTGGTCCTTAATGTTTTGAAAGAAAACACAAAGCCTGCATTTATTTGTTCCAAAGTAGAGAAAAAAACTGTAAAATTTTGAAATATTTTTGCAAATTAAAATAACTTTTCTATTTGAATATATTTTAAATTGTATTTTATTGCTGTGATTTCAAAGCTGAAATTTTAACATCATTACTCCAGTCACATGATCCTTCAGAAATCACTCTTAATATTCTGATTTTCTGGTCAAAAAACATTTATTTTTATTTTGTTGAAAACAAAAAGGAGTAGAATTTTTTCAGGTTTCTTTGATGAATAGGAAGTTCAGAAGAACAGCATTTATTTGAAATAGAAATCTTTTGTAACATTAATGGTTCTGAATTGGACTGGGGTCCGGTACGCCAAATGGTTGAGATTCACTGGTGTAGCCCATAGACAAGCATTCGGCTGAGACTAAGAATTATATAATTTAACAATTTGTTAATGGCCTACTTTAATGTTTATTAAAATATTCTTTCATAGTCATCTGTTTTTATTTTGAGACTTTTGCCACTTTTAATGAATGGACAGTGTAGAGGTGAACGTGGTGATGTCACAAAGCTGACATCAATCAACACCATTAATGCAGGTTTAACTGAATTCAACTTAAGCACGACAGACGACAATAAGTTAAATGACGCAGAAAACGTGTTCACATCCAGATACCTGGAGTGGACTTCAGCTGACCGCCAGACAGGATTAGGAAGCCACAGTCCTGTGAATTAACAGCTGCTGACAGCCCACTGTCAACTGCAGTCTGTAAATGAAGTGCACTGCATTATGGGTAATGTGGTTTACTTCGATGTTAACTTACAGGACACCCCCTATAAGGCAGATACAGTTACTATTATCTGAATATTTTGTGAAGGTTAAAAGGAGGAAAGGAGGAACATAGGTACATAGCAGACGAAAAGGAAGAGAGACAAAGACTGGCAGAGGAAAAAGAGCACGATGATAAGGGAACCCATCAACACTTTTGAAACTGTTCTGAATTTTGACCAGATTCTGGTGAGATTAAGCATAATAATATTTGTATTTTTTCTAGACGTAAACATTTCGGCATTGCTATACTGTACAGGATTTCATTAACTGGGACTAGTGGATGTTGATAATGCTCTATTTTTATGGAAATCTTGGGATGAAGGTCAGTCTATATTCTAGCATTTTCTAGAAATGTATTTATTTTATTATTATTAGATATGTTTTTTTTTCTTAGTATTTTCGTTTATAAATTTACTGCTTAAAAAAAAGAGCAACACTTATGAAGATATGTGAGTTTAGTTGCTCATTGTCAACTAATAAAAAAAATGTAAATGTCAACATTACATAATTTATTGCATATGATTTAATTTTAATTATTCATATGCATTATTTGATCATGTTAATATTGTTTTATTAATATAATTACATTTGATATTAATTTTTTTTATTTATTTATTTTTTTTAATCTCCTGATCAGTCTGTCAGTAAATGGGTCAGATTATATTATACTTACACACTTATACACACTGACCATTATATTTCTGTTTTTAATTAACTCTCAAAGTCACTATATCCTTCAGTGCTTGTCTGTTAGCAACTTTCACTCTCTCTGCTCTGTCTTCCTCTCTCTCGCTTGTCTTTGAGCCTTTTTTTCTCTCTCAGAATAACATGTTGGATAGTATATTTTTGGTCTTATTCTTGAACTTATAATTTGTTGATTGATTTCAGTTGTCTAGAGAAGACATCGTCTGATATTTCAGAACTGAGCTATGAGTTTTAGGCCACGATTGTAAAGTTAAGCCTGCACTGTGGAAATCAGTTAGAGGAACGGGGAAAACAGGTGTTTGAGAGAGAAAGAGAGAGAATATGTTGTCATAAAGTAAATGTTTTTCTGTTACAGAACAGTCTCTCACGCTGTCAGTCTGAATCAGTGTACTGACTTCAGAAAATTGAAGAGGCAATGATAGAAACAACCTTGGGTCTTCTCTCTATCTGACACACACTCTGCTATCTTATCATGATAATGTGATGGATGAGAAAAGAATTAAAAAAACAAAAGTCTTCTTATTCTCAGTTTTTTTACTCTCAGGGTTTTTGTTAAACTGGTCATTCGAGGATATTCGATAGTTAGTTTGTTAGTGTGTGTGTGTGTGTGTGTGTGTGTGCGTGCGCGCCAACATTCAAATGCAGTGTATAAATGCTGTTGTATAGCTGGATGTCTCATATGAGATGCTCTGTGGAAGAATGTCAAATCTATACAGTATGTTCAAGACTGCAGCTACACATGAGGTGGGTTTGTCTCCATTATGAATGCATGCCATAGAATTCAGCATTCTTGTTCACTTTCATTCAAATTAATAAATTCTAAATTAATTCTAAATGTAATCATTAAGAAGTCATTAACAGTAATGGACAATAATAATCAATATTTTACGTTATTTGTATGCTAACAGTTAACATAATTACAGACAATAATATATATATATATATATATATATATATATATATATAATGTTTTTTATAAATTTTTTTCCCAACTCCAACAAAAAAAAGAAAAAAAATGCTGACTCCAAGCTTTTGAATGATATAGTGTAATGTTACAAAAGCTTTTGGATCTCTCTATTCATCAAAGAATCCTAAAAAAATGTACTCAACTGTTTTAAATATTGATAATAATAATAACAATAATAATAATAATAATAACTGTTTTTTGAACAGCAAATCAGCATATTAGAATGATTTCTGAAGGATCATGTGAAGACTGAAGTGATCATGCTGAAAATTTAGCTTTGAGCACAGGAATAAATTATATTTAAAAATATATTCAATTAGAAGTTATTTTAAATAGTAAAAATATTTCACAATGCATTTTTGGATCAAATAAATATAGGCTTGGTGATCAGAAGAGAATTCTTTTAAAAACATAAAAAATCTAACTGTTCAAAAACTTTAGTGTATGTTAGTTAGTTAATACATATATGTATTTAACAGATCATTATTTAATGTACTTTCCTTTTTTCATACCCTTAGTAAATAATCCTAAATTAAGATTATGAAATGCCATTAAAATTGAGTGTAGACTGACTACTGATCTACTGTATAATAATTGTTCATAAATAAATTAATAATAATAATAAAAAAAAAACATTAATTAGTGAAAGAGAATAACTTTGTCCTAATTACTTGAGTTTTGTTTCACAAACATTCAAAAATTGTTTTTGGACTCTGCATTTGGAAAACAAACCTATAGTAGATTTACATTTGAAGTAATGAAGCACACTGCTGGTACTGCAAAGTTTTAAATGTAATTTATTGGTATAAGTCTCACTCATCAGGTCTAAATGATACTATAATAGTTTGGTTGATTGAGTTCTGTACTGAAATTTGGTCTTTTATAAATTGTGACCCTGGACCACAAAACCAGTCTTAAGTCGCTGGGGTATATTTGTAGCAATAGCCAACAATACATTCAAAAAATACGAGTCAAAATGATTGATTATTCTTTTATGCCAAAAATCATTAGGAGATCATGTTCCATGAAGATATTTTGTAAATTTCCAACTGTAAATATATTTTAAATATTCAAATATATATTTATATATTAAAACTTAATTTGTAATTAGTGATATGCATTGCTAAGAACTTCATTTGGACAACTTTAAAGGTGATTTTCTCAATATTTAGATTTTTTTGCACCCTCAGATTCCAGATTTTCAAGTAGTTGTATCTCGGCCAAATATTGTCCAATCCTAACAAACCATACATCAATGGAAAGCTTATTTATTCAGCGTTCAAACCCCTATGACTGGTTTTGTGGTCCAGGGTCACAATTGTGTAAAGCTACCAAAAACGCAGCTGTTTATGTACTTTGTTTGGAAAAATAATTTTTGATAAAATAAATGCCTCCAAATGTTTGATGATCATTTTTATCTTTATTTTTTAATTGTTCATTCATTCAGTCGTTCCCTCTTATTTATTTATTTGCGTTTTATATATATTTATTTCAAATGCCTTATATAAATACTCAAATATGCGGAGTTGTGTGTGTGTGTATATATATATTAGGGGTGCAACGGTTCTCGGTAAAAAATCGAACCGTACCGTTCTCCACACACGGTTCGGCATACACTAGGACCGCGGTTCAACTTAAATCTGACAATGCATCTGTAATATGGTTTGTTAGAGTTCGGCTAATGCATGTTTCTGTTGATGAATACAAATTCTGGCACGTGGACAAACCAGTCACTCTTTGTTCAATGCGAGTGCCGTATGCTGGAATATGACTGGTCATTTATGCCGTCATCAGCCAGTTGTTGATAGCGCGCGTGCACAGGTGAGACCTGAACAGCACATGTTGCTATCTGTGTTTAAACTAAACTCATGTAAGCCTGGCCAGTTTAAATATTAAAGAGCCAGAAGACCCAAACTCGCGCGTGCAGTGAGAAGATCTGTGTGTGCACTCATCCGAAGCGTCTCAGAACGCGCGCAAATATTAAGCTCTCTGTGAAGTATTGTGTTTGAATGGACAAATTCACACAAAAATTGTCAAAATGCCCGTAATAAAAAAAAATCACAGTTTATTTTATTTGTATCTTTTTTCACTGTTTATTTATTTGTGCTGTTGCTTGTAGTTAGATTATTTGTTCTTATTTTCTTTATTTTTATTTAATAATATAGTTTTTTCCCTAAACATAGCACATAACGAACTGTACTAAAAACGTGACTCTAAAACCGTGATACAAACCGAACCGTGAGTAAGTTGAACCATATATATATTGATCATTTCTTGTTTTTGAGTGGGCATGAGGGGGCTGAATCCGATCCCTCCAGTCTCGCACCATGTGGGGTCTGTGCTGCTCAGGAATGTATGTATGTAGGCGTGTGTATTGGGTGAAGAATGTCTTGTGTGGATCACTTCCTCCTTTACTGGCCAATATCCAGAGCGTGATGGACAGCCCATTATTTTTGCATTTGTGTACTCATGTAGCTCACCAAGAAATCAAAATTGATGAATCTTATTTTTTATGGCCTCAATTTAGTTTGCAGCGCCCACTTCTAATCGATCCCCACAATCTAAGCAAATCCCGATGGACTAAATCAAGTACCGCCCTTTGTTGTTTTGCCATCCAATAAGCCACTCAGATATAAATCACAATAGAGAAGATAAGATGGTTGCAATTTTCAATTCATGGTGACTTTACTCTGTTCTTTCTTTCTTTTGGGGTGTATGGCTTTTTTAAGTTGATGCAGTATAGTTGGGAACTTTGAGTACTACATTTCGGCTGAATCTTGTGCATGTGCATGTACGATTGAGAGTATCTCGGGGGAGCGCTTTTTCCATTCTGCCCTGTTAGACAGCATGGCTATTTCTGTCTGACATATATAAATGACTGTTACTCACCACCACACACACTTGCATTGATTCCCTTCACGTTCCTACTTCAACAAGTACTCACATGCACACAACCACACTGAACCAATGTGCACTCTGAGAGTTGTGAAATCAAAGGATTTTCCACCATTAAATTGCAGTTATCCACATCATCAAGAGTGACTTTTCCCCCATATTTGCTTTGTTCACTGCAGACTTTCCTTCCATAGATTTTCTTCACTTTGATTTTCTTCAATTTTCTTCGCATTGATCACTCTTCACTCTTCACTGATCAATGCGGGTGTCATGTGGTCGTTTCTGTTCCTGGTAGAAACCCGCATTCTGTCTTTTTCAGCTGTATGGGGAATATCGGGAGCAGCTGGGTAATATTGCCAGACGGGAGGCCACACGTCTGTTGACTGAAAGGCAATCGAAGAGGCATGCCGGCAATGCCAAGGCAACCAGGAGAGGCCACGGCCGAGCACATCATGCCAGCCTGGATGCGGGGCCCATGACACCAGGTTTAAGCCCCTCCTCCTCTATAAAGAAGCCACGCCCCTATTCCAAATGCCAGGGTGAGTGGCTAATGAAAACCCTTTCTGTTTATCTAAAGTGAATAGCCGTTAGAATGTGTTTGCATTGCAGACTGCCTGGCCCGGATCCAGAGGTATATTGTGACAAAGTTGGGCGAGGACTGGATCTTCCTGGTTCTTTTAGGTCTCACTATGGCTCTGGTTAGCTGGAGCATGGACTATGCCAGTGCCAAGAGCCTACAAGGTAAATGTTCCTGTTAGGGGTGGGACAATAAATCGATGTGCCGATTTATCGCGATATTTCCGGCCGCGAGACTTGGTGCCAGAGTATCGATATTTAGCGTGGACTGTAGGCATCGATCACGTTATCATTGCAGAGCGCATATTGAGTCCATGAGTAGCCTAACCTCTCAGCTCGGATCGCAGGTGGATTTCCCTCACAATATGAGTGAGAGAGAGCGCCGCCAGCGCGTCTAGTTTTATGTCAACAAAACTGGATGCTCTCTCTCTCTTTAGATATTACAAGTGCGCGTTATGCAGTGGGCAGTGGGCACCGATCGGCAGAAACATAAATCTATGACATGGACAACGAAACAAAACCTTGTCAGAGCCGTAATGCGACGCAGAAGTGTGCAGTGTGTGTGCTTGCCGTGCATATGTATATATATATATATATGTGTGTATATAGGTATATTGGTTCCAAACGCTATAAATCCATTTTGATTAATTTGAGTAAAAATTAAATCCATTGTAGTTTTTTTTTTTTTTAAATGCAATAAATCCATTGAATCAATATGAAAGTTCTTTTTCATATTGAAAATGTTGAAAATACACAACATAGTAAGTTGATCCACATATGACAGCCTCTGAACTTGGTCAATACTAATCTTGT
>NW_015539887.1:112062-113072 GCF_001515605.1 Sinocyclocheilus anshuiensis
TATACAGGCACTGGACTAAAAATACATTCATCAGTCATCGCTCCCAAAATGAATTCAACGGGTCATCTTGTTTGCTATAAATTAATTACAACAATAAAAGAAAATTTCATCATGAACATGAACAACATCACATTAGACCACAGAAATTCCAAAATGACATTCCCCTTACATTCAACTTCCAAAAGTGCATTCATCTTTGCCATGTTACATTCATTTAGTTGACTAGTGCTATATGCTGTATTAACAAAAACATAAATGGCATTAATAAAAACACTAACAAGCTATGCAATATCGCGTTCATAATCGAATGCGATTCACCTAATGAACGCGATATTGCGTAGCTTGTCGGTGATCTACGGCTCTGTGTATTAAATGTCGCTCCATCTGAAAGCACGTGATGGAGATTTACCGGTACTATTAATCACAGAATCGGCTTTACTGATGAGATGCGCATGACAATCAAATGCGATTTATCGTGCAGCCCTTGTTTGTTGATCACAACGTAGATGAGGAAAACTAGGATGCCGGGTGTATTCAAAGCGCCGCCATTACTGTCTAGAGTGCGTGGAATGTGCTATATGCTGTATTAACAAAAACATAAATGGCATTAATAAAAACACTAACAAGCTATGCAATATCGCGTTCATAATCGAATGCGATTCACCTAATGAACGCGATATTGCGTAGCTTGTCGGTGATCTACGGCTCTGTGTATTAAATGTCGCTCCATCTGAAAGCACGTGATGGAGATTTACCGGTACTATTAATCACAGAATCGGCTTTACTGACGAGATGCACATGACAATCACATGCGATTTATCGTGCAGCCCTAAGTGTGTTTGTTGATCACAAAGTACAAAGTAGATGAGGAAAACTAGTATGCTGGGTGTATTCAAATGCGCTTTTATTATGGTCTAGAGTGCGTGGAATGGTACGCTGTGATTGGTTGTTACCGTTTACAGTGCGTGGAATGGTGCGCTGTGATTGGTTGAGCGGGTATATTGCATTCT
>NW_015539887.1:113106-116995 GCF_001515605.1 Sinocyclocheilus anshuiensis
AAAAAATGGCGTTTATCGCGTTTTGGAACCAAACTCTTCATATATAGCCTATATAAAGTTGATAAGCAGCTAAATGTGTTGGTTTACACACAAAGATATTTGTAAGCTTTTAATAAGTCCAAGAATAAAATGATTAATTTAATTAACATGTTAAATTTGATTTACAGAACTGTTTTCTATCAGTTTGGACTTGAATAAAGAGAGAAAACTTGCACTTAACCTTTTCACAGGCATTTTGTTTTCATAGTTAGACAGATATCGTGATGTATCGTTATAGGATTGTCTAGCAATATATCGATTATCGCAGAATCGCTGTATTCGTGATATTATTGTATCGTGAGCCATGTATCGTGATTCATATTGTATCGTGAGGTACCCTGCGATTCCCACCCCTAGTTCCTATTGGGTGACACTTTAAGTCTGTATATATTTAAGCAAAAAGGTATGAGAGGCTCTGTTATATTGTGAAATAGTTGTGGCCTTAATATTCAAATGTTATTCTTCTATTTAGACAACACTTTATAATAGGGTCCCATTAGTTAGTGTTAGTTAACGCACTGACTAACATTAACTAACAATGAGCAGTCTATCTGTTACAACTGTTTATTGTTCGTTCATGGTAACTTAGGTCCATTATTAGGTTCTTAGGTCGAATATTAGCAGATGCAACTTTTGATTTTAATATGTGTTAGTAAATATTTAAATTAACATTAAGATAAATGCTTTTGAAGTACTAATGTCTAGTACTAATGAACTTGTCAACAATTCAAACCTTATTAAAGGGATAGTTCACCCAAACATGAAATTTCTGCCATTAAAGTGCCCTTATTATGCCTTTTTGAATATTACCTTTCATGCAGTGTGTCATGTAGCTGTATATGAACATAAACTATCTGCAAAGTTGTGAAGCTGACAGTGCACGATAAATAAAGTTATTGTCTATCAAAAAAAAGAGTCGGCTCGCAATCGCCTAAACGAGTCGTCAGGAATTCGAATCTTATTCTGTTACGGCTGTATGTCACGAAGTAACACATTTGCATAATGTCCGCCTACGTTCTACTTCGCCAACTTGCCCGCCCACAAACAGTAACATTTCTGTGTGGTTAACATCATGTCGAGAAGATGCTGTATCCTACGCTGTGAGAGTAAATTTGTTTTATCACATCTTATAATTACCACAAACTTGTTAACACTTGACACTTACCACTGAGAAACGTCCTGCTCCAGTCGTGCTTGCGAATCAGTCTCTTGTCAATCAGCCAGTTCCACCGTTTCATCATCAGACTCCTGCTCGAATTGGTAAGGTACAATCGATACCATCTTTTCTATGTATTGACAAGTCTCCAGGGCTGTCATTCCGTCATGGCAATGGGCGTTTCGTTTCCGACACGAGCTGTATACGGTAGACCAGTTCAGTGCCAATCTCTCTACGGCTCTGGACCAATCACAAAGGTCTGTGCCATCTGACCAATGACAGCAGTGAGGGCTCACGGAAAGGAGGGGTTTAGAGAGACTGATTCTTTGAACTGCTTCGCATGAGTAGTTTAGAGGGGTTTAGAGAGACCGATTCTTTGAACTGCTACGCACGGGTCGTTTACGAATCATTTAGAAATGAGGTAAAATTAAATCTATTTTTGAGAAAACTAATGTGTTTTTTGACCTTGCATGCATGTAAACCTGTTTTAGGAGACTCGTAAAACAATATTAGCAACCTTAAAAATGGCATAATAGGGGCACTTTAATTGCTCATCCTCATGTCATTCCAATCCCATAAGACCTTCGTTCACCTTTGGAGCACAAATGAAGATATTTTTTATGAAATCCGAGAGCTTTCTGACCCCCCATAGACAGCAATGTAACTGAAATATTCCCGGGTCCAGAAACGAAGGAAGGACATCGGTAAAATAGTCCATGTGACATCAGTGGTTTAACCATAATTTTACGAAGCTACGAGAATACTTTTTGTGTGCAAAGAAAACAAAAATAACGACTTTATTCAACAATTCTTCTCCTCCAAGTTACCATATGTCAGCAGCATCATGCGCATATGTTGTGGTACTCTTGGCTATGGTGGAGGATGGTAACTTGGAGTATTCTCGTAGCTTCGTAAAATTACGGTTGAACCCCTGATGTCACATTAACTATTTTACCAATGTCCTTACTATGTTTTTGGGTCTGGGAACATTTCAGTTGCGTTGCTATCTGTGGAGGGTCAGAAAGCTCTCGGATTTCATTAAAAATATCTTAATTTGTGTTCCGAAGTTGAACGAAGGTCTTACGGGTTTGGAACGACATGAGGTTGAGTAATTAATGACAGAATTTTCATTTTTGGGTGAACTATCCCTTTAAACCGACATTTATAATGTTACAAAAAAAAAATTATCAAATGAATGCAGCCTGGGTGAGACTTCTTTCAAAAACATAAAAAAAATTTTACCAACCCCAAATGTTTGAAAGTAATAATAGTGTATATTTTCTGATATGTAAACTGATATTAATAGTTGGCTTCTATGGATGGCATCTGTTTAGTGATATACACAGTATTTTTTCTAATATTATTCTTTTTAGCAAAGGTGAAAATACTGAACAGCAGCCAGGAATAGAATTTGGACTAAGATTTAGAATTAAAATGAATTTATATTATATTAATCAATTTTATATCATGTATATTTAATAGTTTTCTCATTTTCAAACAACATAGCAACACAAATGGAAAAAGAGTAATAACATCTGTTTATGAAACACGTCAGATACAACTGAATGCAAAAAACTTTGTCTATTATATGTCTGTATATATCAGACATATAACTTTATTATATTAAAGGCATAGTTTACCCAAAAATGAAAATTCTGACTTCATTTAGTAACCCTCAAGTTGTTCCAAACTTGAACAAGTTTCTTTCTTCTGCTTAACACAAGAGTAGATATTTTGAAGAATGTGGGTAACCAAACAGTTGCTGGGAGCCATTGACTTCCATAGTATTTTTTCCATGATAGCACTTTAGTTTAGGGACCAATTCTTCCTATTCACTAGCTGCTTGTTAACATGCATATTACTAGGAAATTGACTGTTTATTAGTACTTATAAAGCACATATTACTGTCTTATTCTGCAAGACCATATTCTAGGTCTCTTAATCCTGCCCCATACCTAAACTTAACAACTACCTCACTAACTATTAATAAGCAGAAAACTGGGAGTTTATTGAAGCAAAAGTTGTAGTTAATAGTTAGTTAATACATTTACATTTAGTCATTTTGCAGATGCTTTTATTCAAAGCGACATACAATTGGGGAATACATAAAGCGATTATTCTTAAAGAGGCAAACAGACACAGGAAGTGCTCGTAATACCAGGTTTTAGGCATTGTTCAAATAAGTAAAAGCTAGAAAGGGAAGGCATAAATAAAGAGAAAGACAAAGTTTTTTTTATTTATTTATATTTAATTTAGGATGAAGTCAAGTTGAAAGAGATGAGTTTTCAGCTGTCGCTTGAAAATTGTCAGGGATTCAGCATTCTGGATAGGGGTGGGAAGATCATTCCACCAAGCAGGAACGGTGAGCGAGAATGTTCTGGAAAGTGATTTTGAGCCTCTCTGTGATGGTGCCACGAGGCATCGCTCACTAGCGGATCTCAGACTTCTGGCGGGGATGTAGATTCATAATAGTGAGTGGAAGTAGGCGGGTGCTGAGCCTGTGGCTGTTCTATATGCAAGCATCAATGTCTTGAACTTGATGCGAGCCTCAACCAGCAGCCAGTGCAGGGAGATAAAGAGAGGTGTAACATGGGCTCTTTTGGGCTCGTTGAAGACCAGTCGTGCCACTGCATTCTGAATCATTTGTAGAGGTTTGATTGTGCTTGATGGAAGTCCAGCCAGAAGAGCATTGCA
>NW_015539887.1:119232-146761 GCF_001515605.1 Sinocyclocheilus anshuiensis
TTTTTTTTTATGATGAAGTCAAGTAGCTTCGAAAGAGATGGGTTTTCAGCTGTTGCTTGAAAATTGTCAGGGATTCAGCATTCTGGATAGGGGTGGGAAGATCATTCCACCAAGCAGGAACGGTGAGCGAGAATGTTCTGGAAAGTGATTTTGAGCCTCTCTGTGATGGTGCCACGAGGCATCGCTCACTAGCGGATCTCAGACTTCTGGCGGGGATGTAGATTCATAATAGTGAGTGGAAGTAGGCGGGTGCTGAGCCTGTGGCTGTTCTATATGCAAGCATCAATGTCTTGAACTTGATGCGAGCCACAACCATCAGCCAGTGCAGGGAGATAAAGAGAGGTGTAACATGGGCTCTTTTGGGCTCGTTGAAGACCAGTCGTGCCACTGCATTCTGAATCATTTGTAGAGGTTTGACTGTGCTTGATGGAAGTCCAGCCAGAAGAGCATTGCAGTAGTCCAGCCTAGAAATGACAAGGGCCTGGACAAGAAGTTGTGAACCAGAGCTATCTCATAAGGACAATTCTCTTGCCAATTGTCATGCCAAAATGAAATAATAAAGGTATTGTAAATGCATTCACAATACCTTATACTGTAATACACATAATTGTGATAGGCTCGGATCAGCCAATCAGGAATAATAAGAATAATCAGAACTAGTTATACAAGTCAAACTTTATAATAATTGTTACAGTATGCAGTATATGCATTAAAAACTGTCAGAAGAAAATAGCAACAATTTTATATTTAAGGATACATCACCTTGTCACTAAGGAAGTATTCTCAAAGATACACATTTGTGCCTAATTAAACCTAAGTAGTGTAAATTTTTATGTTAAAGGGGTCTTATTATGCTCTTTTACAAAGTCTTGATTTTGTTTTGGGGGTGTACTGGAACAGGCTCTCATACTAGGTTGTTCGAAAAACACATTATTTTTCACATATTTTACATTATTATAACACCTCTCTCCCCAGTCTGGCATGAACGCCTCGAATAGTTTTAATTTAAACCTGGATGATTGTAACCACTCTAAGTTCGTCTGCCTTGGGAAAGCTAGCGTGTCTCCGACATGTGATAACACTCGTTGCCTTCTCTAGTGCAGCTCAACCAGGTCTCGTCTCATTCGTTGGTATTTGTGATATCACAAATCCCGGAAAATATGCGTTGTAGTCCAAACGAGTCATTCGTTGTAGTTTTTGAAAAGTGATTTCTGTTAAATAAAATATCTTCTTTTGAATTGGACTTTGAGCTTTGTAACTTCGCAGATCTTTTTTATGCTCAAACAGCAACAATACAGACTAACTAAAGTTGAAAAAGTGAAAAAGCATAATAGGACCCCATTAAGTATCATTTATTAAATTGAATCAACACCCAATTTGATGTGTTGTATTACATATGTGAGCAAATAAAAAATGTCCTACAGTGAAACTTTTCTCAACCTTTCTGTTTTTCTCTGTCAGCATATAAGTGGATGTACGGAGAGCTGAAGGGGAATGTGGCTCTGCAGTATCTGGCCTGGGTCTCATATCCCATCATCCTTGTCGTGTTTGCATCCCTCTTCTGTCATCTGGTCTCTCCACAAGCTATAGGTTTGTGTATCTTGTATTGTGTACTTCCTCTCATTCCTGCTTTTATTACCCTGTATTATTTCTGTTTGTCCTGTTCTTTACCCTTGCATTCTCATCTCTATTCTGGTTCTCTGCTCACAATGTCACAAATCATGTTTGTGTCCCTCTGTTCTGTCATCTGTACTCAGCTATTATGCTTTATATTCAATTTTTGTCTCGTTTTTGTCCTCAATCCACCTCAACCACCCACAACACTTCAAATCTTCCTGCCCTCTTTTCAAGATGTGATCATCATGGTCTCGTTTTCTCTTTCTTTCTCTCACCTCTCCTCACCACAATTGTTTTGATAGCTTTCTCATGTGCTCCACATCAGACTGGAGGATACACGCCAATCTTTTTTCATCTTTTATAATCAGTGTGACAAGATCTACACTCTGTGTGAAATTGTGTTTTATGTTTTACGGATTAATTTCATGCGCATCACTCCCTCTCTCTTGAAAATCTTTTCTCTGTCCCTCAGGCTCGGGGATCCCTGAACTCAAGACCATCCTCAGAGGCGTGGTGTTAAAGGAGTATCTGACGCTCAAGGCGTTTGTGGCTAAAGTCATCGGTCTCACGGCTGGGCTGGGCAGTGGTATGCCGATCGGGAAGGAGGTGGACCTCTGCTACTTTCATATTTTATATTGTTATATATAACTGTGCAATATTTTATTAAAGTATATACAGGTGCATCTCAATAAATTAGAATGTCGTGGAAAAGTAAACTGTCTGTCTGTCTGTCTATCTAGCTATCTATCTATCTCTATCGTTCTATCATTCTATCGTACTGTGTATCTATCGGTCTGTCTGTCTGTCTGTCTGTCTGTCTGTCTATCTATCGATCTATCGATCTACAAACCTGTCTGTGCATCCATCCATCCTCATTCTCTTGTTCTCATATTCTTCTGTTCATTCATTAGTTCAGTTATCTTGCTAAACGGTTGCATCACTAATTGAGGCTCTTTGTTGGATTCAGAGAAATGAATTTTGTTACATAAACTACCCTCATAGATTGTTCATCTGCTGCAGTTTTATTGATTCATAACCTCCATTAACTCCTCAGGGTCCTTTTGTGCATATTGCCAGTATATGTGCGGCAGTGCTAAGCAAGATCATGTCCATCTTCACCGGTGTGTATGAGGTAAAAACCAGCCCCTGTGAGCTTGTTCGCCTGAGTGTTTGTGTGAGTGTGAGTTACTCTTCAGAAGCTGCTGACCTTAATTGCTGATCTAGGATCAAGTTACCTCTCATTGGCATATAAATTCCCACTCCACGCCACAGCCATCACAAGTTATTTTATGAGTCGACAGATGCCAAAACCTGTCTCTGATCAACAGTTAAGGATTATGATGAACTGCTTTTGAATGTTATACTCAGTTTAATATTACAATTTGTCTGTGTGTCTAATGTTTATGAATTGAAATAAATGCTAGTCATACTAATTGCATATTCTCTCCTCTCATTCCCTGTATTCTCTTTTTATCCCTGTCTCATTGTCTCTCCCTAACACCTCATTATTTTTGTCTGTCTGTATTAATAGTGATGGTATTTTTTGGCATGTGTCTTGGATGTGTGTGTCCCGATGCTGTTATTTTAACCCCACCCAAATTACCCAGAATAGTGCCCATGTTCAGGATCTGCTGGTGTGTGCCTGTGCGGTGGGAGTGGCCACCTGTTTCGCTGCCCCAGTGGGAGGCAAGTCACGCCCACTTTTACCCAGCATGCATTGCTCGTATTATGTATATGCACTCTATATATTAGTTTAAAACATGATGTTCATCCCTCTCATCTCCTTTCTTTTTTAGTTTGTTTATGCTTAGTTGGTATGTGTGTAAAGCTTTGGTTTGCCTTTCTTTGAATGAATCCACACAATTGTGTATTCACATAATCCTTTTGTTTTTCCTTTGCTCTTTATACATCATTCCCTTTATTTCTCTTTCCATTTGGCTGTACTCTTTCTTCTTATTTTTCTTTCATGTTTACTTCTCTCTTCCTCCCACGCAATGTACCCGCTAACATTCCTAATCTATTCTTCTTTTTACATCCCTTCATCTCCCTCCCCTCTAACACTCTCGTTCTTCTTTTCTGCCTTCACCTCAAATTCCCTCTCTCTCTTTCTCTCTCTTCTGTCTTGGTGTCAGTAGAACCCCTATGGTTACACAGACATACTGACAGTAGGATGTGCTGTTGGGGTGGGCTGCTGTTTTGGGACTCCCCTTGGAGGTAAAAATCTCCCCTTCTTTCTATCCTCGTCCTTCTTTTTCAGCTTGATGCCTGCTGAATAATTTAGGTCATCAACACTTCACAGTTAAAAGCACCCGTGTGTTATAAATTCATATGCTGTGCATGTTTTATGTGTCTTAAAGAGTGTGTACACTCAGAGGAGAGCTTGATAAAGAGTGTGCCAGAACATTTTAAGTACTTTTAGAGAGTGCATGTGGATTTCAAAAAGTGTTTGTGTGTGAAGCTTTCATAACTCTCTCATTAAGTATTTTTTTAAAGATAAAATACTTTTAAAAATCTTAATATCTAAAAAAGAACTATAAGCCACTGGTAGGTTGAATAAAGTGTAAAAAGTGTACACTTTTACAGTAATATAACTGTTATTATTACTATATTATGCTACGGGGCTGTTGAATGTTTGAATCTGATTGGTTGACGAACGTTCTATGGTGTGCAATTATTTTCAGGGAAACGCATGATTAAAGTAGTTCCAGACAGGTCTTGTCCACATTACATGTCCATATCACTTCACCAAACGATTTCAGTTATTTCAAAGGTCCTTACAACAGCAAAAGAACCAAAACCCACAACAACACAGACCAAGCAAATAAATACAGCAACCAATGGGATAAGAAAATGACTAATTCTTTCCATGTTTTTGCCACAAAGTTACATTTAATTATGTATGGACAGCACATTTCTCCCCGCTCTCTCCCATACAAACGCACACACATAAAGTAAAGACTCACATGTGCACACAAGGAAACATACACGCGCACAGAAACGTGTTGTCAGTGCTGCTCTGATGATTTTATAAGTAAAACTCAACTTAAAAGCTGAGTGTCATTTCTCACAAGCGAGGTAATACGGCTCTGTTCTTGAAACAGATGAACTTACAGTTTCGCTATTAGTAGAGACGCTGCTGCGAACACTGTTGAGAGACGCACAGACTCAGGTGATTCACGCACGCTTAATCTCTCTCTTTCTCTCTTTCTCTTTTTCTTTCTCTGTCTGTCTAATAACTTCATTATTAACTGCATTAGTCTGCTATCAACGTCTCAAACCTCCTTACTAGATCTAAAATGACTTCTTGTAATTGGCAACGGACGTGTTGGATGAGATGCGTAAGAAATTAATCCTACTCACAAGAGCGTTTTAAGGATAAAAACCTTGTGAATGTCTTTAATACCTGAACAATATTTGAGGTGTGGTAACCATAGTATATGCATAATGATTCCGGTCCATTGAATTATTAGAAAATAATGCAAACCCTGAGGCCGCATTACCACCTTGGGTGTGCATTATTTTCTAATAATTCAACGGCCCGTCATCAGTTATTCCTTAGACAATGTCATCACTCTTTTAGTGTGCACTTTTTTGGCAGCCTTGGTTCCAGAAGTGTTTTTCTGTTTTATATTTGCTTGTCGGATTTCTCTACAGAATCATGGGCAGCATTGTTTTTCACCAGGAATAACACCATTAAACCATAGACTGTATAAAAACATGGACGTAGTGTCCGTGACGCCACCCGTAGTTTTCTGAAGAGCGCTTTTGAAGCTCAAAGTGGGCGGAGCGGGCCGTCGCCATCTTGGCAGCGCGTCACCGCGCATCACTCACAGATAATCGAAAATGGGCAAAAAGGTGGGAGCTGGTTGCTGAAGCCATGCCCACCTAGCTCGACGGCAGTGTCAGCAGCGGCAATCCACCTGTCACTCAAGTGGCCATTCCCTTAATTATGCAGAACTTTAATGCTTAATATAGTTTAAACGGATGAGTTATAAAAAAAAATTCACCCCCCTCATGTTGTCATAAAGGGCAAATGGGCAGCTATATAGACCAAAATAATTTTTTGAACCAGGCTGTAAACATGTTTTTTGTAAAGTTGGGCATTTTAACATGGGGAGTCTATGGGATTGACTCCCTTTTGCAGCCAGCCTCCAGCGGCCAGTTGACGAATTACAGTTTAAGTCACTTCCGTGTTGGCTTCACGAGAGAGAGCGGGAGGTTGCCGCTTGCATTAAACACAGTTATCTAAGAAATAAGTTGAAATAGTGCGGACTGATAGCTTCAACAAAAGTATTAATGACCTTTCATAATTCACAGTAGGTCTGCCTTTACTTTATTTTAAGGTCCAATTCTCGGCCATTAACAAACTGTTAACGATGACTTTTGCCTCAAACTCCTAATTTGCTGCTTATTAATAGTTAGTAAGGTAGTTGTTAAGTTTAGGTATTGGGTAGGATTAGGGATGTAGAATATGGTGGTCCAGAATATGTGCTTTGTAAGTACTAATAAACAGCCAATATATTATGAATATGCATGCTAATAAGCAAGTAGTTAATAGTGAGATGTGGTCCCTATACTAAAGTGCTACCCAATTAACCTATGGAGAAAATGAATGGGACTTTTACTAGGGTACATGGAACCCAAATGTATGGCATTCTATTACTTTGGTGGTTTGTTTGTGCATACTGACCAGCCTGACACAGCAACTGTCTCAACCAATACAGTGAGTTTTGGGCAGGGCTAACTGTTTGATTGACCAATGGCAGATGGGGAGAGTGTTTGGGGAAATCTGTTTGAAAACAGTCATTACTTTTGCAGTATTTGTAATTTTTTTATTATGAATCAAATTATTTAACAATTGATAATTATTTTCAACTATTATTATTATTTGTTTTTGTTATTACTATTCGCCTCTCTTGCACTCTCATGTTCTCTCTCTAAATTGCTTTCTCTGCTGTTATTTAACTTTCTTTTTTATCTATTTTTACTCTTGCTCTCTCTATCTCTCAGGTGTGTTGTTCAGTATTGAGGTCACGTCAACATATTTTGCAGTGAGGAATTACTGGAGAGGATATTTCGCTGCCACATTCAGTGCCTTCATATTCCGAGTACTGTCAGTGTGGAACAAAGATTCTGGTGAGACGCACACACACAAGCAGATATGATAAATGAATAGTAAATTAATTTCATGCTACATGTCAAGCTGTCCATTGCTTACTGAGCTCTATAAATGAAATACATTCTACAACATTTATTTCCAGCCCTCAATTTTGATCAGCCAAGCAATGTTCCAAAAGTGCTTATGTACAGTCCAACAGCACTGAGACCTTTTACAGTTTCTGTCAGTCTGCTTGTGCATTTGCATGTTTCAGACAGACTTTCGGTGGTCGGGATTTTTCAGGGACTTATTTTGCAGGTTATATTGTTACAGCAGTAGATGTGAGTGAGTCACTGAATTATTCACTCTACTATTTCTTTCCATATAATTGTGTTTCAGTAAACAGACATCATTATTGGCTTGAAGTCACGCAATCATTTCATCATGCTTTATCTTCATGTGTAACTATTTAATTGGAGGAAAAAATAGGCAAAGTGTCAGTATTGCATCTACGTAATATTAACAGTGTTTATTGACCTGTTGCATAAACGCAATATTACACATGCATACTTTTTGTAGTTGTAAATATCAGCACTGATATTCAGAACAACAGTGATTTTGCTTAAATATGACTAAAACATGTTTGTTTTTTTCCACAGTTACTATAACAGCACTGTTTCGTACAAACTTTCGTATGGATTTCCCCTTTGACCTTCAGGAACTGCCAGCTTTTGCAATAATCGGGTGTGTGGGTTAGTGTGTGTCTATGTATATGCATGTACAGTATGTGTAGTTATTAATTATGTATATGTGCATCTAAAATGATTGTTGAATATAATGTATCTTCAAATAGATGTCACAATTTTTGATCTCTAGGTGATGTTTCTAAATGTGTTTGTGTTTGTAGGATCTCATGTGGGTTTCTAGGGGCGTTCTTTGTCTATCTGAACAGACAAGTTGTTCTGATCATGAGGAGACCGACGGCGCTTACACGATTCCTTACAAAACAGCAAGTCACCATTTACACAAACTCATTTACCAGTTTTAACTATAAAATTAATTTATTGTTCTATTATTTCTCTTGTATTGCATATGACATTGACAGTGACATTAATAACATCAAAATATTATGAGCATACACTATTATAGTAGTAATTATATCTGTGTGGGTTTGTTTGTTGTAGCCGGTTGATTTACCCTGGTGCAGTGACACTAATTATAGCCTCCTTCACATTTCCTCCGGGCTTCGGCCAGTTCATGGCTGGAGAGGTGTGTATTTGCTTGGATATACTGCACACATACATTTTAAGCAGATGTCCATAGAGCAGTGTTACTGAAACTTAACCAGTTCAGAAGCCTTTTCTTTTGTTTGCAAGAACCAAATTTTAAAAACAGCCTTTGAACATGATCTGAATTATTTGGTTTTTATTAATCTGATATGCATATTTATCATATTAATGATATTTCCAGAGATTGGTTTTCATTTTTTGTGTAAAAATTTCACCTTTAAATTGTGAGATTACCTACGTACCAGTTCCAACACCATCCCATAAGAGAAAGGGATTTCACCTTTTGAATATGGCTACTTCATTGTAACAAAATTTAGCCTAGATTTGTTAGTTTATTGAACCATAACACTGTCATTAAAGAGCTGCTTGAGACTCACCAGGCAGCTGCTGTTTCCCTTCACTGCTATGAATGCTAGGAATGAGTCCTTTGGAAGTCTCTGTTTCTCTTTTGTCATGCAGCTGATGCCCAGAGAGTGCATTAATTCACTGTTTGATAACTTCACGTGGACAAAGATCTGGGGTTCACCAGCTCCACCTGGATTGGGTCGCTCTGCTGCCTGGCTCCACCCACAAGTCAGCGTCTTCGTCATCCTTCTCCTCTTCTTCGTCATGAAGGTGCTCATTTGTTGAAGAAATATTTCTGTAACCAAATTCCATCTTGTATGCTGTGTAAATGCTCATTTCCTTTTTGTCTTCCATGCATTTGTAGTTCTGGATGTCTGCGGTTTCTACTACAATGCCGGTCCCTTCTGGAGCCTTCATGCCTGTTTTTATATTGGGTCAGTCATTCTATTTTATTAGCTTATCATGTAACATTCTGAGACCTAGCAATTAATTTTGCTTACTATATTGGAAGTATCATTTTGTTTATATCTCAGTGTTTATAAGTCCTGATGTAACTTAAATAAAGCATTATATTTAAACAAAAAATTTAGTGGGTGTGGCTAGTATAATATTAATCTTGTGAAGCCTGACTTGTAAAATAATAGTCAAAAAAATGCATATATATATATATATATATTTAAATGGAACAGTTAAATTAGAATTTTTTTTCAATCTAAAAAAGTGCATATTTTTATACTTTCATGTCTCATATAGCTTGATATAGTAGTGTAATGAAGGGAGGCGTGGCAACAAAGTGGGGATCCACGTGCGGGCTTTATTCCATAGAGTGTAGTCAGAACAGGCAGGGTCAAACACCAGCAAACAAACACATCCAGGGCAAAGGCAAAAGAGTAATCCACAAGTCAGGCAATGGTCAGGGCAGGCAGCAATCAATCAAAAACCGAAGGCAACTAGGAAACATGGAAGAGCTAATCAACATTCAATCACCAGCGAAGAGAGAGTGTGTGTGTGTGTGCTATTCTTATAGTCTTACTAATAAGAGGCAGCTGTGAACTGGTAATGAGTGCTGATGAGTCCGGGCAAAGGATTATGGGAAATGGAGTCCTGAGTGAATGGCAAGGTACAGGATGGAGTGCCCTCTAGAGGAGCTCATGGGCACTCCAGCTGGTGATCTTGACAAGTAGAATATGTTGCTCATGCTTATGGAAAAAACACCTCAATTTTATTCAGAGGACCAAAATGGAGCAAAAATATGCACGTTAGTTCAATTGCTGATATTTATTTGGCCAAAGTAAGATGCAATTCTGGTAAATTGTAATGTAAATCAGATGTTTATAACAGAATAGCAGACTGCTTATTTAAAATGCATATAAATATCAGTTTTCATGCTATATCTTTCAATAATAGCAGTAGGTTCGTAAGATGATATTTAAATGCTTAGTTTTATGATTAAAGCTCTGGAGTTTTTTTTATTGTGGGGGCAAAACATAAAATTCAGTACAATACAATGATGAGGGAGATACTAACAATATAAAAGGTGTTCATGCATTTACTTCATTAAAATTTGTAAAGATTTCACATCAAAAAGACGTGTACCATGTGGACATATTTATAATTAGCTATACTAAAAGGTATATAGGCTAAAGGGTTGCTAAAACGTAAAAACTATCAATCAGATGACAGAAGGCAACAGATTTTTCAGCAAAGTTTTGATCACGTTAATAATTTAGAGGCCTTAGATTAGAAATTTGCATAGCAAATATGATACCGTAGACTTTGCAGGGTAAAAAAATTGCATAATGAGATTCATATGTTAATTTTAATTGTAATGTGAGTGAGATAATATGAATGTGTTTCAACAAGCAGGAGCAGCATTCGGGCGCTTGGTGGGTGAGATCATGGCCACTCTGTTTCCGAACGGAATTCTGTTTGATGGGATTGTGTACCAAATCCTGCCTGGAGGCTATGCAGTGATAGGTCTGCAAATATTCCCCTTCCAGCTAGTCCTACACCCCTAAAATCAATTTTTACTCTTAAAGTAGTAGATTTATTCTTCTCGTATGCTTCCTCTTTCAAATTTTCTGCGTCTGACCCCCTGCTTCTCCCTGTGTGTGTAGGGGCAGCAGCCATGACCGGAGCCGTCACACACACAGTTTCAACAGCAGTCATCTGTTTTGAACTGACGGGTCAAATCTCACACATCCTGCCCATGATGGTGGCCGTGATTCTCGCCAACATGGTGGCACAGGGTCTACAGCCTTCTCTTTATGACTCCATTATTCAGGTCAAAAAGCTGCCCTATCTTCCAGAGCTCAGCATTGGCCACATCAGGTACCACTACCAGATCTCTAGAGACTGGTGAATTTTTAGACATGATATTGGATCTGAATATATGATAGTATCTTTGACCTCTTTTCCCTTCAAACAATATAACTTCTTTAGAGGTTTATTTAATGGTTCTGTCCCACAGAAGGAAAATGAAAAAATTCACAGAAACTGTCTTTTGACACAAAATATCTGTCTCTCTCTTTCTCTGCATGGCAGTAAATATAATATCTTTGTGGAGGACATCATGGTGAAGAAAATAAAGTTTCTGTCACCTCAGTCCACTAACAGAGAGCTGAAAGCTCTCCTGGAGTCCACGTCTCTCAAAACCATCCCGCTTGTCGACTCCAAAGGTCTGTGTTGGGTGAACAAACCACTTTGTATTCATATTGCAGATTATATTTCCTATTGAAAAGTCCAGTTTAGACCAGCGTGAATTTCCTATTCAAGATGGTAGAACAGTAACATCTAAGACATATTGAAGTAGATTGTAATTGTGAGATATAAAGTCACTCTGCGAGATATAGTACGGAAACCCATTTCCGCCTCAGAGTAAAAAATAAAAAAGGTAATTGTGCTAATCATAAATAGTCATTTTATGGGAAATAGTCACAGGAAAGTCACAGTTACAAAAAAAAGTCACAATTAAATTCTCAGTTATGATATATAGTCACATTGTAAGATATAAAGTTTCAATTACGAAAAATGAACATGATCATTTTAAAAAAAGAACATTATTTTGTGTATTTGGTGTAATGCAATGTGTTTATGCAGTTTAAAGGCACAATATGTAATTTTTCGCCGCTTGAGGGCGTGTATTCAAAATAAACAAAGAGGCAAAGGCGTAGTTTGATGATGCTGTGACTGAGCGTGGAATTATGGGAGTTGTCGTCTTCATCCCCACAGCCAATGCAATCCGACGGGACTCGGGCAGAAATCATGTCCATGGATGAGCTAATGATTTATTAACGTAGTAGAATGAAGCAGGGTGAGGCTGAAAGCCGTCGAAGCGAAACGAGGTCGCTGAAGGATGACACTATGGACATGCTCTGTGTCACTAGTTAAAATTGCTTATTTCTATGGATTTAAACATTCTTCGAAACATTTGGGATAATGTAAGTACATAAGTCAGCAAAATATATAACACTGTTCTAGTGGTTTTTGGATATTTTAATAAAAAAATCTTACATATTGTGCCTTTAAGGTTCAAAAAACACATTCTTTTCCACATACTGTACATTATTGTTTCTCCTCTATGCCCCGACTTTCTGAAACCCGTCGATTTTTACAAAGCTCATCATTTTGAAAAGCTAGATGTGGCAAGCTATCCAGTGCGTTGTAATTGGCTGGTATGACGGAAATGTTACGCCCCTTACCATACTATGATGCCGTGTCCCGGCGCGACGAGACAAAAACAATAAAACCCATTACAAACGAGGCATTTGTAGCATCCAGTGGGGACATAATTACTGATTATAATGACTTGGGTTTGAGACTTTAGTCTTTGCAACTTTAGGGATCTTATCTCTTCACGAACAGCTTGTAACGCATCATATGACCCCTTTAAGTCATACTTCAAGATATAGTATACAAGCCCATTTTCACCAGGGAAAAAAATAATTGTGAGATGGTTAAAAATAACAAATAGTGACATTATCAGAAATAAAGTTGCAAATGTGAGGAAAAAAAATCACAATTGTGAGAAAATATATAAAATCACATTATCAGATATAAAGTTGCAGTTGCAAAAAATAAAATCACAATTACGAGAAACTCTCAATTGTGAGTTAATAAAGTCACATTGTGATATATAAAGTTGCTATTACGTGAAGTAATTATGAGAAACAGTCGCAATTGTTAGATGTAATGTCACAATAACACTTTAGTTTAGAGAACACATTCACTATTAACTAAGTTTCCCTGAATAAACTCCTAATTACTGCTTATTCATAGTAAGTTACAGTAGTTGTTGTAGTAGTTATGTTCAGGTATTGGGTAGAGTTAAGGGATCTAGAATATGGTCATGTGTTAATATGTGTTTTATAAGTACTAATAAAAATCCAATATGCTAGTGATATGTATGCTAATAAGCAACTAGTTAACAGTGAATAGTGTTCTCTAATCTAAAGTGCTGCCAAAGTCACACTGTGAGAAATAAAATAGCAATTACAGTTTGCAATTATGAGATATAAATTTACAATGACTTTTTTCCTCTGAGGCAGAAACGGCACCATAGCCACGCTGCTCATCAGCAAAATTAATTTGGTTAACTAGTCTACCAGTATGATCTTTCTGATGAAGCTGGTTGACCAGGCATGTCTTGCTGGTTAAAGCTGGTTCAAAAGCTAGTTAATGTATGCTGATGATGACCAACTAAGCTGGTCTTTTCAACAGTATTGCCTAATATGTGTAGGTGTGATGATTCCTTTTGGCAAAAATTTGAAATTGATAAAAAAAAAAACTCAATTATTTCCCCAGAGTCAATGATTCTATTGGGCTCCATTGAGAGATGTGAACTTCAGGCTGCCTTGGATTGGTGGCTCTCAGCCGAGAGGCGGGTTTATATCCGAGGTGAGGGTGTGTCCAGCCTGGGGTCACAGGTCAACTGGGAGTCCTTCGTATTTGTGGATGAGGAGGTTGGAGAGGAGAATGGAGACAAGGTGAGAGGAGCTCCAAAAGTGTGCTCACACACTGTTGTTCCCAGAAAACCCCCTAAGAGAACGTCTTTGTTCTCGGTTTGTTTTTGCTCAGAGGTGGATGTTAAGTTCTCTGATCTTACATCAGTAAGCAGAGCTTTATGCCAAATAAATGTTCTTTTCTGAAAATCAAAAATTGGAGTGTACTAATCTTACGCTGTAACTAAAATTATTACAGGGTAACACAGTCTCTGAAGATTGTAACGGCCCACTGGGGTCCACCAAAACCACAGACGTCTCCACAAATCACTCCACATCTGGTGAGTTTGTTTATTTTTACCTGGCAACATGTTCTCAAATATTCTTGCTGATCAGTATCCAACTCTACATCAATTCAATAATTCAACATACAGACCTTGTGTTAGAATTCAAGCTCATTTCTACCAGCTACGTAAATGTTTACCAGAAGAGGTTTGTGATATCAAGACTTAAGTAGTCTTAATAGACTTAAATAAGTCTTTTAAATAGTCGCAATTGAATAGTGAACCAGTGTTATTTATGTAACAGGTGCCCTACAGTCTATGAGGAGGACTCTTCGTCGTCTTTTGTCCTCATCTTCCTCATCAGGGCAGACTGAGCCGGAGGTGTGACTCTTAGCATTATTGTCACTTACAAGGACAGTGCAACTGGCTGAATACATGAGCAGAGTTAACATGAGTACACGAGTTCAAAGCAGGAAATCATCTATGACATGCTGTTAATTATCTCAGACAGTAATTATATCTTTCATTTTGTAAAATCTATTTCATTTGATTTTAAAATTATGTGGCTTTGCCCATAGACCTCCATTGTAAATATTTTATAAATTATTTTCTATGGTATTTGACAGCATGTGGATCCTGAGAAGCCTGAGAGTGCACACTGTTTTTTTTATTTATTACTTTTTACTCCCTTAAAATGTATATAGTAAAAAAAAAAATAACAGTACAAAATAATAAACCAGCAAACTGGAAAAAGGGAAAAATAGAATATGTATCTGCTCAGCCAATTACATAAATGCCTAAAATTATAGACTTATGATATTTAATTGGTGTCATAATCATGATTTCATACAATAACCATCTGTCTTGGTAAATAAAATTAATTGCTTTTAACTTTTGGTTCTGTTCTTCCATGTAAAATATTTCTTTAAAAAATTCTGTTTAACGATGTAGCTTGTATATTTTAACTGTGAATAGAGAGAAATCTCACATTTTTATATTCTTGCATTTTAAAATCCAGGTGTGACACATTTTGTCCTTTCACTTTCCAAAATTATCAGCTCACACCAGCAGGTGGCGTCAAACATGCTGTGTAGGGCATGTGGAGTCACTAAACAAGATGAAAAATTTACGGGGTTATTTTTGGTGAATTGTTTTTAGTGAACATTCATGTACTACTTCTGACCCTCTGTCTACCTCTCATTCCTCTTTCTGTAGAGCCCTGCAGCTCCTCCTGTAGTTGAGAACATGACTCCTGAAGAGGTACGGTGATGAATTGATTTATTTCCACTGCAGTTCAGACAGACGGCCACAATTAGCACATCAGTTCCAAAGCTGTCTGTGAGCTGTCAGTCACTCACAGTGACATCCTGACCCTGATTATGTTGTGTTGGGGTGTTCAGATCAAAGCCTGGGAAGAGGAAGAGCTGGATAAGCCCATTGACATTGATCAGATCCGTGTTGACCCCTCACCTTTTCAGCTGGTGGAGAGAACATCTTTGCATAAGGTAATCCACAATCCGATTGTGATCATCGCATATGAAATACTGTGTATTATATTAAGGATTTATGTTTTGCCAAGTGAATCATGATTTAGACTTTTATCTGTATGTGAATGTCAGTCCAAAGCTCTCATTAATTCATGCCCTCGGGGAAATGTGTTTTTTTGATAAAAACAACATCATTATATCCTGCATTCAGGAGTTTAACTGTATGAGCCCCAAAACACAAACATTATTATTATTTTTTATTTTCTTCTTATTAGATATAAAAAATAACAAAAACACAAAAAAATAAACCACAAAAAATGTAACAAATTTAAAATGAGTTACTATATTTATAAACATTTACATTCATATAATAATAATAATAATAATAATGAAGAAATTATGTATATATAAAATACAGTTTTATTTAGATATTTTATTTAATGTGGTGATTAAGTAATATAATTAATTGTAAATTAATCACATCAAATTTGGCAGAGAAATTACTCCCAAAAGTAATTTTTGTGTTAAATGTGAAAAGCATCAAATAGGCAAAAAGTAGCTTTAGAAAGAAATATTTTATTTGATTCAACAGAATTTATTACACAAACCTTTAGGCTACAATGGCAGCCAATGGAAACCAAAAGTGTTTGGTTATCAACATTATTCAAAATATCTTCTTTTATGTCCCCCAAAAAAAGTCTTACAGATTTGAAACGACATGCTGGTGAGTAAACGATGACAGAATTAAAAATTTTGAGTGAACTATCCATTTAATTGTTTTTTATTAACATAGAATTATGAAATAATGTGATTTATCGTGCAGCCCTAATATATATATATATACACAGTATATAAGTAAAACTAAATAAGAAACTAAAACTGCCAGTAGGTGGCAGTAAATATCCTAATGAGTAATTAATTGAGTCATTCATTCATTCGATTCATTCAAACAACTGATTCATTCAGGAATTAAATAAATGTCTCTCTTTATGAATGGGCTGTTGAATCATTGAATCACCTGATTCATTCAAGACACAGATTCACTCAGAAACTAAACACCATAATATAAATATAAGACAAAAACTCCCAAATATCTCATATTGTATATTATAATGCCCCAATATCTTAAATTTCTGGTGCATTGTAACTGGATTTTATCAAGTGCATCACGCAGTGCATCTTGATTATCACTGATCATCTGTATCGAAATGTCAGATAACCTATATAGGTCCAGAGTGGGGCAGGTAGATTAAATGTGCCAATAAATTAAATTATCTTTATTATGTGTTAAATCGACAGCCCTAATATATACACATACATGCATAAATATAATGTTTTTCTTGCTTGTTTCAGACTCACACCCTGTTCTCTCTGCTGGGTCTCAGTCATGCGTATGTAACTAGTATTGGTAAACTGGTTGGGGTGGTCGCACTAAAAGAGGTAAAGATTGTGTCTGTGTCTACATGCATTTTTGCATACTTCCTATCATATGCTCGAGCGTTAGAGTAATTAATTCTGCTCGTCTCTCTTTTTCACTTCCAGCTCCAGAAAGCAATCGAGGGTTCGACTCGTAGCGGAGTGCGACTGCGTCCTCCTCTGGCCAGTTTCAGAGAAGCGAGACGCAAGGCCAAAAAGCCTTCTCATTCCCCTTCCGTCCCATCCTCTCCCACACGGGACAGAGAGCTGTGGAGCGAGGGAGTGAAAAGAGAAACTAAAGACGAGTCCGCTGATAGTTGTATCCAGACAGCCGACAAAGAGTGTGATATAGCCACAGGCAACAGCAGCAGAAGTACCGTCAGCACCTCTCAGGAGCAACTGCCTTCCCCTTCTTCTTCCACAGTCCCTCTCTCCCCTCTTCATTCTGTGCCTGAAGGAGAAGTGGATGCTGATAGAGAGAGTGATGAGGAGCCTTTATAGGCCTATTGTTTGTCATTTTCTCAAATTCAGCCCTCCAGGGGGAGGCAAACCATATTATGGTGCAGACTTTGGGCCCAGCACGAGAGCTGCACCTTCAGACTTGTTGATTGATTTTCTACTCTCCGGACAGGACTCTATACTCTTTCTTTCTAGATGTTTTTTTCACTTGTTGTCTATACATTTGTACATATGGACAGTCGGTCTGACACATCTCACTGAATGTCTTCTCCTTCTTTGCTAGTCGAAGGATTGTCATGGTAACAAAGTTTGTCTGCTGCACCTGATATTATATCTGTAGAAATGTTTGTAAAAATGAAAAATTTGTTACCTTAACAAGCTATTTGTATTTGAGCTGTCCCTTGTCTTGGTGTAACCTAATGTAGTCAGGTTAATTCGGTCATACTAAATAATATTTTTGACTTTTAGGTTGCCTGATATTTCTTTTTAATCGTATAGATGTGAAATTTAAAAATATTTCAGGTTTAATACAAGTTTAACTCAATTCAGTGTTAATGTTAGCTATAACTAAAATGATTCTAAATTGTTTTGGAAATTGAAATAAAGCTGAAACAATATATAAAAATGAGAAAGTCAAATTAAGTTCCAATTGTTAACATTAGCGAACTAACAATGAAAAATACTTCTAAAACATTTATTAATCTTAGTTAATGTTAATTGCCACATTTATTAATGCATTATTAAAATCAAAAGTTTTATCTTTTAATGTTATTTAATGGACCTGAGCTAACATAGGGTAACAATGAACAGTTGTATTTTTATTAACTAAAATAAACAAAGATTAATAAATATTGTAGCAAATGTATTGCTCGTTAGTTAATGTTAGTTGATGCATTAAATATAGTTAGCTAATGGAACCTTGTTGTAAAGCGTTACACTTTTTTATTAAATTAGTCAAATTTAAATAAAAATAATTATAGCTATAATAAAAGTATAAATGCTATAATAGTATGTACATAATACTAAAATAACACTGGCTCAATCGACAACATTTGTGACAATATTGATTAAAAGGACAACTGTCCTTTCTTTTCTTTAAAAAAGCAAAAATCAATGTTAATAAATATAGTTGTTGTTTTTTTGGATTTAAAAGAAAAAAAGTGAAGGTTATATTTTTTATAAAAGCACTTACATTAATTCTGTGAAAATGTGTGAATATTTTAAGCTGTTTAAATCATAATTGTTATTGTCGTTTTAGGGTTTGTGTTTATAGCGTTACATTGTCATGGTAACAAAGTTGTGAATTTGTATTATTTTACACACAAAAGGTTAAGAAGTGATTTTATTCACACTAAAACCATGTTCACATTAATATTTTCTATATCTTGTAGCTATAATATTGAAACATTGTGCATTTTAACATGAATCTATTGACCCCATTCACTTCCATTGTAAGTGCCTCTCTGTAACCAAACAATTTGTTTTAAGAAAAGTGAAATTTATTTTTGTGCCACAAATACTTTTGTCACAATGTTGATTGATCTTGTGCTGAACCTGGTATATTCATTGAATCACTAGACATTCATTATGAAGCTGATTTGTTTACTACATAATTTAAGCTGCAAAGTCATTACTCTATCATTGAATCTTTGTTTGATTATTATAACTACTGATGAATATCTGATTTGTTTTTATTTGTTTTAATGGTCTGAAAAGCATGCAGACTTTTTTTGCCACGTCTTAAAAATACACAAAGTGCGCAATAATATTTTGTTTGCTTCATTTATTCATTTGTTCTTCATTATTTTGGGAAAAATAAAGGAATAGCAATATTCTTGAAGGTCAGGGAGATGGGTAAGAGAGAGAGTCCGATGGAGGAAGAGGAAGAACCGTCTTAAAACCTTCAGTAAAGCATGCATAGATATACGAATCACAGAGCACTTCTTATATCACTCTTACAGCTCAGTTAGTCCCAAATGAATGGATGTGTGCCTGTATAGCTTGCTAAACATGTTGACTCCACGTAGTTCAACGTTATTATAAACAAATTTTATCACAACAGTGTTTCTTATCTAAAGTATTACTTCTTCTGAATATGATTCTTCCACCAAGAGGAGACAACACAGGGTTTGAGTAACAGACAGATAACATACGAAGGGAACGAGAGAGGAGGAGAGAAAGACAAGTAGGCTACGCTAGTTTACAGAGAGAAGGAAAGAGGTAGAACAAAGGACCGGTTACAGCATCATGCCAACAGACAGTTTTGTAGTGAAAGATGGCAGTAGAATCGTACAAAAAAAAAATCCATTTGAGATCAGTTCATCTGTAAACACAAATGATAAACAACTACATCCAAGGAAATACATTTGGCTTTTTGTTATTTATTCATTCGGATATTCCTTATCTTACATAAAAAGCAATAAAAGAGAACATGACATCACCCCTTTGGTTGCAGCAGTATGACCTGGCTTTGTGTGATTGCCGTGTTAATTTGATTGGTTGATTATGTGATTAAAATCTTTGAGGCATTTTTCAGAAATGGACTCATTAAAATGTGGTAGAGGAATTACAGGCACAACAGAGTAAATAAAGAAGTTGGTGCTCTTGAATTGACAAGGTCATTTAATATCCCTCATGTGACAAAGTGTGCATTCATAATTCCTTTAAATGTCTTACTAAGAAAGAATGTAGCCTACAGTAGAGTCAGAGCACTGGTGTCTTGTTTTCATGTTCCGATACTACAATGTACAAAACAATCGGCTTAGCAACATGATTAACACTGTGACAACTTTACAGTAGGCTAAAACTCAGGTCTTCTGAGGTTATTTTCAAATTCAATCGATAACTGAAATGCAAGATGGCACCAGTTGCGTTTTTATCTCAAATGAGAATGTGTTTGCGATAAAGATACACAAAAGTAGCACTGGGTTTAGTTATCTACACGATGCCAAGACAGGCTTAAAGTAATCATGAGATGAGGGAGGAAAAACAACAACAAAACCCGCCCCCCACAAATCGTGGCCACAGTTTTGCAATTCGTCCCCCCTCGTATGGTTAATAAACTATATTCCCAAAATTCTTAAACTCTTCGGTTTAACAAATCTTGCCCAGCTAATAAACCCTACCCACAAGTTCCCAATCTGTGCTCTGAGATTTATAAACTGTACCTTCGGTTTTTGCGATCTGCAGCCAAATTAACAAACTGTAACTTTTCGAACTTTTTTACATACCGCAGGTTTTCGCAATTCGTTCCCTTTGGGAAACCTTTCGGATTGCGAAGGTAACTTACAGGTGACTTCCTGGGCTCCATATGACAAATATGAGCGCAATAAAATTCAAGTTCATAAACTTTAACGAGTTAGCAATGACTTTTGCGCTTACAAGTCAGAGGGCCCTATTTTAACGATCTAAGCACAAGGTCTAAAGCGCACGGCGCAGGTGCACTTAGGGCGTGACCGAATACACGTTTGCTAGTTTAACGACGGGAAAAACGGTCGGTGCGCCTGGTGCATGGTCTAAAAGGATTGTCCCTAATCTCTTAATGAGTAATGGGTGTGTTTTGGGCATAACGTGCAATAAACCAATCAGAGTCTCATCTCCCATTCTCTTTAAGAGCCAGTTATGCACGCGCCATGGCGGATTCGCTATTTACACGGCGGAATTTACAAGCGGAAAAACGGAGGGCACTGCCCTGTGTGTGTAATAAGTAAAGTGTACACGCGTTATGCACCCGCCTATACTAACGTGCTCTTTAAATAACAAAAAAACTACTGCGCCATTGACTTTAGACCAGGTTTTAGTTGGTCAATGGCTCGGTCTATTTCAGGTGCCTCAAAATAGCAACGCGCCAGCAATGCGCCTGAACACACCTCGTTTTCAGACCAGCACGCCCATGAGTGCACAAATGGGCGCAAATGCATTTGCTGTTTAAACAGCGTGGCGCAGGACGTGAAAATGATAACTGTGTCGGGCTGAAACTAGCAAAAAACACTTGCGTCGCGCCTGGCGCCGCATTGCGCCGGGTGTATGATAGAGCCCAGAATTTCATAAACACGATGAGTGTACTGGGGCTGCGTTAAAAATTACACACTCTCTTGAGCAGGTACTTATTTTGAGTAGGCCCAAGTAATTACTTTGTGACCAATAAAAAAGTATGTTCTGTATAGTATGTAATCTTTACGTACTACATTCATACATAATCTGTCGTTATCACGTGACCTACCAGTGTAATTTTTGTCTTCACTGCCAATAGGCTAGTGTAGGGAAGTATGCAATTTTGGATACAGGAAACATCTCAGTGATTGGCAGTTAGTTTTACAAAGGTTACAAGTTTGAGTTAGTTTGAGACTAATTTAGTTAGTTTGAGACTAATTTATTCTCTTTGTATGCTTTAGACATGTAAAACATCTGCGTTTGCACATAATTAGCCTACTAAACTCAATAACATAGGAAACTCATTATTATAATTTAATTATGGAAAAAAAAACAATATACGCTTACACGTGGATTTAGTTATTGCATCATTGTGTGATGTAAATGAACTTTTTTTTTTTTTTTATAAAGTTTTCGGAAAAGAATCGTGCTGATTGCAGAACAACATACTACTGTGAAAGATAGAAGATAAAGAAATCGTTATGTTTGACTATCATTTTGCTTCATGCTTTAAAAAAAAAACTGAGGAAGATGAATGATCACATGTACAGTTTGACATATTTTCACCAAACCAAAGTGATACCATTACAACCAAAGGTGCATTTATCTCGAAATAACAAAGAGATATCATACAGGCTGCAAAGTTAAATCCCTCCCCTATATAATTCTTAAATAAATAAATGGGCACATGTTATTTCATGTGAGCAACTTTTGGAGTTCTGTATGCTTCACATAATATAAGAACTTATGACACTGAATAAAAATATAGCAGTTATGTTTCAGTTTTATGGTTGGACTGCTACATGCAATGATGTAGACTCTGTTGTTATATATTTTTATATAAGCTAATATAAAACATCATATTAAAACATTATGACATACAACAAGACGTTTAAGAAAATGTGTATGATTTTTTTCAGTGACAAAAAGTACACAAATACTGTACACAAAAATCTGTCAGAGCCTCCTCAAGAGTCCAGCAGTGAAATAATATGTACCCCAACAAATACAGGAGGGAGTGCACACAATTCTGTAGAAAAATAAACATTGTCCCAACATTTCATAAATAATCAGTCAATAAATAAATTCATTCAAGTCAGTACACTTCATATAGCTATTAATGCTATTTCTTCTCACCGCCAAGTTTGTATTACACACAATCGTCAAAGGTGAACGTGTCGTCCAAAGAAACTCGTAATAACCGTCTACAAGTTGTCCTTTTTTTTCTTTTAATCCTTGGTGAATCATGCATGACATCACAATGCAGGATGATGTAGTTACTTCTGTTTCTGAACCGGAAGTCTGCTCATACTTTGGGATGCATATGCTTCATGTTCATTTACGAACAAATACACAGTCAACGCAAAGTTTGTAGCATCATAGTTACTGTATAATCAGTGACCATGACAAACAGGAAGACGCCTGTGCAGTTCGGAAATTCCAAATGGCCTGAGTTGTTCATGAGGTCACTTTCAACTCGAATCAAAGTCCATTTCCATTCTCATTCTGTGGAGACATTTTTCCTTGATATCTTGGTAAAGGATATTTACAGTATGTGAATCCAGGTCCTGTTCTATTCTCCCCTTATTATATAGTGAAAAGAATTGTAGGCAATGGAATACATATTTTGGAACAGAAATTATGACATTACTTTATTATAAAAATTAAGTAATCATCAAGAACTGGTCCTGCAAGTGTAACAACAAGTACATGTACGAGTCGCCAACAGGACTGTTCAAAACAAAAATGTTTACTGTAGTTTTCTTCTATTTTAGTAATTTGAGGTTATGAGGCATTACCTATCCATCTTTCTCCTCTCAATTGTCATTTATCATGAGATCGATTAATCTAGATATTTCAAAACCATCCTTAAGCCAGTGTTTGACTAAACCAGAGCAAAAACAAAAATTTGGGATCAGAACTCAAGTACAGTTGTCTCATAAAAGAGTTAATTTTCCATCTAAAAGGCATCTGTCCTTCACCCAACAACCAATGCAAGTGCAAAAAGGTTTTTTCCCCCAAAACATTTCTCTCGTTTAAGCAGCCAATCAAGTCGCTAAACACACAGATCTCACAGAGTCAGTCTCAGCTCAGAGTACTGAGGTCCAGTGCAAATATCTATACAGTGTTGTATAGGACTCCAGAGTACACGGACACTGACAAACATCATGCATGCCAAACGACACACAGAGAAGGAAGCACGCTATGTTACACTCCAGTATGAAATATATCTGTGTGTACATGTGTGTGCGTGAAAAAGTTTGTATTACTACTACAAAAAATAAATAAATTAAATTATTAAATAAATAAAAATAAATAGAAATGGGCCCAATTATGTGGAAAATAAAGTCTAAAAATGTATTAAAAAAATTATTAAGTTGGGTGATTTCATCAATTTGATTTTTTCTCAGTTATTTCCTTTTCAGTTTTGTATGGCAGTATGGGAGAACATCACAGGTATAGGTGTATATATTTGTATATGTACACGACTGTTCAAAAGTACGATTTTTGACCATTCAGTAAGATTTTTGAAAGAAATTAATTATTTTATTGAGCAAAGATGCAATTAATGATAAGATAAGACTATGGCATCACAAGAATAAATTACAATTTAAAAAATATTAAAATAGAAAACAGTTATTTTACATTGTAATAATATTTTTGTAACATTACTGTTTTTTTATTGCATGTTTGTTCAAATAATGCAGTCTTGGTAAAAAAGAAGGTTCTTTCAAAAATCTTACCGACCCCAAACTTTTGATTGGTACGTACAACATCTATTGGCTTGAGTTAATGAGGGTTTGAATACATACTTACATATTGAATACACAGCCGACAGAAGTGTGTAGTGGTTTGTTTCAGTTAATTGATTTTTATGTTTCACAGCACAGAAACTTCTGTATTGAACCAGTGTTTCTCCCAGCAGTGTCATAAACTGCCAAATCTTGTTTTTTATATATAAAGGATTGTGTTTGGAAGTAAACAGGGTGAAAACTGAAGAGGAAAAGGGATCATTTGTGTTGTATTGAGTGTATTTGATCTCTTATGGTGTGTGGGAACTGAAATTCTGAAGGGCATGGGTTGTAAAAACTTGTGTTACTGTCTATTTTACAATTATATATTTCATTTTTTGTTGTTTTCTTAGAAAATAATCATATTATTATCATCATTATGGTTTATTAACTATAGTTTCTTTATTTTGAATAACGAGTGCCATCACTCCTTGTAAAAGCATGCACATATTTAACCGAATGTTCTTCATATTTATCATCCTGAATTACATACCTCCAACTTGGTTTTCCTCATTCTCTCCTTTCTCAGTCCCAAGGATTTCCCATTCTGTGCCTTCCTTTTTCAGACATCCATAATATAAGGCTTACAAAAAATAAATCATAGTTTTCACGTAAGCAGTGCAGTCATTTCAGTTCTGCTTTTCCATTTTGGGTTCGAGCAGTCACTTGAATTCCATCACAATGGTGTTTGATTCCTGAAATAGGAGTTGATATTGTTTGAGTATGCTGACTGAAATGTCAAAACAAGCTCAAGTCTCATGCCGGCCAATTAGTTGGCTGCCGTGACGTCTACAGGCGACGATTCAGACTCCTCCTCTTTTTCCTCAAGCTCTTCAATTACAGACGGTGAGACATCAGACGCCTTGCGCTCTGTGCTGAATTCTCCAGGGGCTTGACCTGGACTGCTTCCTCCCATTGAGGTCACTTCCTCTCTCTGCGTTACTGGAGATGGAATTAATGTCACTGGTTCTGGTTCCATACATAACGTAATATCTTCCTCCTGGAAAAGAGGCTGGATATTAGACTGGGTACGTGTCATTTCCTGTTTACAGCCGCAGTGTTTAATTTCTGTGCCAACAGTGGCAATAAACGAAATTAGAAAACAACTTTCAAAACATTTGTTTTGTAATTTTGTTTAGTGGCTGATCTGAGACTTGAACAGGTTTTGTTTTTGGACAAATAACATTTGGGACTCAAATAACCAAACTGTTAAAAGTTGTTTTTGCAGTAGTTCAGTTAAGTCATTTATAAGTTGTTTCTCATGAAATGTATAAACTTTGTAGCTCTATCAAAACTGTTTAGTGTGATCTACCCGACCAGGAATGCATTTCCAATACAATGATGTAAGTTGCTGTTTAACTGCTGTATGATGCCTTGTTGAACATATTAAATAGCTAGTAATGACGAAACCGTAGTTGCACTTCCATTATTTGAACCGCACTGGTTCAACAATATAGGACTGTCATTATTGACATCACTCACAGGTGGTGAAGTATTAACTGCTAACTCATTGATTCTTCGTGTGTTTTTTCTTATGTCATACTCCGAGGTTCCCTTACACATTTATGCACATGCGCAGTTGCACACTCTTCAAAACCAGCGCTGATTTGATTATCCATTGGCCTTACCAATAGCAGCCAGGTAGAGTGTTTGAAAAACCTGTCTGAAAACAGTCATTATTTTTGCAGTTCCTTTTGGTGGTGCTATTGGCACAGATTACAAACTAAAGCACTGGAAAAGTTACACTGTAGCTGTAAGAACTGATTCTGACTGTGACTCATAGCCGATTCCAACAGTGAGAGGAGTTACAGAAAACTTAGACAGGATTCATACTTTTCTAGCTGCTGACAGAAATAGCTTTTTTCCCAAAAAAAACAAACAAAAAAAGCATCAAATAGAAATTTGAGAACAGCATCTTGGCAGACAGTTAATATGAAAAAAAAGTATATATTTTTAAATGTATATATATATATATGTCTGCCGAGATGCTATTCTCCAGAGATTTTGGTGCTGACATTTTGACATTTCTATTTGATGCTTAGCATCATAAGTCTGTGTGGAGCTGTTCAGCACTTAGATTCAATATAGATTATATCTAAAATCTACATGGCCCCCCAAAAGACTGGACATTTAAGCAGTGTAAAATTTACTGCACAACAAAACATGAAAACAACAACATAAAAGGACAAATATACTTTTCACTAAACATAAAAAGGTTAGGTTTTAAATGGAAAAATAATAGATACAGTATACTACTAAAATTAAGACACTATTTAGTAGTGTTATTAATTAAGTACTATTATAGTATTTTTTCATACCTTTTTCAGTTTTGATTTGACTTTTGGTTTAAGTTTTAGTAATGTGCATTTGTCATTATTAGTTTTCTAATATGTCTATTTAGCTTTTTTCTATTGTTTTTCTATTTCTATTTTCATTATTTTTATTTAAGTTTTTAATTTTGGTACTTAAGCTTTATTTCAGTTAAAGTAAATGGTTTTCATCTAATATTTATTAGAGATACATTGATACTAAATGTCTCAGCTGATACTGTTAGCTGATTATCCAGAACGATATCTGCCGATACTGATGCCGATACCGATAGTACTATAAAGGAAACTCTCTCATTTGGTACATTGCTATAATATTAAAGGTTAAAATGAACAAGAGAGCTATTATATTCAACTGCCATTTATTCTCAGATATCATAATTACACTCTTAAATAAAAATTGAAATGTATAAAACTCATCACATAAAATGAATACCTGTCTTTATGCCAGATTTATTCATTTATTCAAACATACATATAGGCCTGTCACGATAACAACTTTTTGTTGTACGATATATTGCCCCAGAAATAATTGCGATAAGCGATATTATTGTCATTTTAAAGACCATTTTAAACTACTGAATATATAATCATAATGTAACAGCATAATAATGCAAGAAGGCCTACACGCTTCCAAATGACAACAAACTTTTAATTTTTAAGAATATTTAGATCATGGAAATTAAGTATCAAAATATTAGATACCTTAAAAAACCTGAATAAATAAATAAACATTTTCTAGCAAAAAGTGTAAAGTAACAAGTAGAAAAAAATAAAAATGCATAAAGAACTTGAATGGAGATTTTTCCATCTACAGATTTTTCCCTGAACTTATTTTCTCTGTAAATTAAGGCTGCACACTATTGCTGAAAAACACAATCACTACTTAGCAGTCAGATGTCCGCATGCACAAAGGCACAGATCCCTAAACAAGACCGTATCTGCAGATGAAATTTTTTTTTGTAGAAGCATTTTTTAAATCTGAACTAGGACCTCATGACTACACCACGTTATGTACGAGAAGCTGCAAAAGACACAGGCACAAGTGGAATGTACAAAACATGGTGACATTAATTTTTAAGTAAATATAATGTGCGATATATTGCGTCACCAAAAATTATTGAGGTCATGTACATATATTGCGTGATAAGTCGATATATTGATTATTGCGACAGGCCTACTTCTGTGCCACCTCTGTAGTACAAATTATTTTTTTATTAATACTAATTTCATATGATTGGTAACCTATTTGTCTTATTTTACTTCTTATTATATTGTTTTAAATAGAAATTTTAAAAAGCTTATAAACATACATTTTTGAAT
>NW_015539887.1:155258-156685 GCF_001515605.1 Sinocyclocheilus anshuiensis
AGATACCTTAAAAAACCTGAATAAATAAATAAACATTTTCTAGCAAAAAGTGTAAAGTAACAAGTAGAAAAAAATAAAAATGCATAAAGAACTTGAATGGAGATTTTTCCATCTACAGATTTTTCCCTGAACTTATTTTCTCTGTAAATTAAGGCTGCACACTATTGCTGAAAAACACAATCACTACTTAGCAGTCAGATGTCCGCATGCACAAAGGCACAGATCCCTAAACAAGACCGTATCTGCAGATGAAATTTTTTTTTGTAGAAGCATTTTTTAAATCTGAACTAGGACCTCATGACTACACCACGTTATGTACGAGAAGCTGCAAAAGACACAGGCACAAGTGGAATGTACAAAACATGGTGACATTAATTTTTAAGTAAATATAATGTGCGATATATTGCGTCACCAAAAATTATTGAGGTCATGTACATATATTGCGTGATAAGTCGATATATTGATTATTGCGACAGGCCTACATACATATCTAAGTAAATAAGCTCCTCTTTAGTGTTTGTTGTAGCTAACTAATAACTGTGAACACTGGATAACTTTCCAGAGGTAAATGCAACATTACGTCACATATTGTTCACAAGCTGTTTTATTGATGACTTTCCGCAGTTGAAACACGGATTGAGCAATTACATGAGACATGTTACTTTTTGGTAAGCTATACTGTATCTTTTTCAACATACCTTCTGATGTTCATTCATGTTCAGTGCACGCTATAACTTGTATTAAAGTGCGCTGCCGCTTGAACTGATGCACTACAGCGATCCGTCTTGTCACAATTAAAACCGTCAAAGTGGCATTCATTGTTTGAATTTCGTGATAGAATAGACAGAATTTGAAAGTTGTTTCCTATCAGAAGTAAGATGGCACAAAGATCTTTGAGATTATTGGGGTGGCGCGCTACAAATAATATCTGGTGTTGCACGATATTGGATTTTTGCCGATATCCGATATGCCGATATTTTTCAACTCATTTTATTGTTTATAAAGCTTTTATTCAAGAGTCACATTTAAGTATTTTGATATATCATTGGAACACAAAATCTTATGGTGGTGACATCTGACGGTGTTGACAAATTTGGCATTTCTTTCACAAAACCAATGGAGTTCATGTAGTAGACATTTTATTTTTTTCTGTTGATGTTAGATGCTAATGGAACCTGATTCAGGAGAATAAAATGATCTAGATATTTCAAATAATTTCCTCAGAAATTGGAAGATGGTGTTGACATATCATGGCTGTGACACAGGAAATATTAACATTAGGATTTAAAATATTCTAAAACTAAAACTTAGCAGAGCAGAGCCTGTCTAACACTGATGTACTCTGCAGAGGTGAACTGTGGCAAGGGGGTCCTTTAGAGTGACAGCTGCCCCTGATATTCCCTGATTTTATTACATTTTATTGAATG
>NW_015539887.1:157293-157966 GCF_001515605.1 Sinocyclocheilus anshuiensis
CTGTGTTTTTGTTCTGTCACTGTCATTCTGTTACACTGTGGAAGCTTCTGTCACGAAAACAAATTCCTCGTATACGTAAACATACCTGGCAATAAAGCTCATTCTGATTCTGATAACATTTCTGTGTGGTTAACATCATGTCGAGAAGACGCTGTATCCTACGCTGTGAGAGTACATTTGTTTTATCACATCTTATAATTACCACAAACTTGTTAACACTTGACACTTACAACCTGTTTTAGGAGACTCATAAAACAATATTAGCAACCTTAAAAATGGCATAATAGGGGCACTTTAAAAAATATAACATATTACACATTAATAAAATGTATGTAAGCTATAGCTTCTGACCTTTAAAATCAAAACATACTCATGATTTTATGACATCAATTACGGCTTTATTTAATCAGAAACAGTCTAAATGTTATTTGTGTATTTTACTTTCATTTTATTAGAAGTAGGCCAACAGCGCCCACTACGGAATTAAAACTCCTTACTGAGCGGGCATTAGGAACCGGGGGAGGCTGCCGCTGCACGTGCTATTACCGTTTACTCTATCATGCACCGAACACATAATTCTGTACATGCATATTCTCAGTTTAAAGTGACGTGACATGTGGCCAAGTATGGTGACCCATACTCGGAATTAGTGCTCTGCATTTACCCATCCAAA
>NW_015539887.1:159497-179097 GCF_001515605.1 Sinocyclocheilus anshuiensis
TTCCGAAATCGGTCCGATAATATCGTGCATCCCTATTAAAAATTATGCTGGGACCAGTTGGTCAAGAGAAATGTCCAAATGACTAGAAAAGTGAAGTTAGTTTTTGAAAAAATGTCTAGCAGATATCACTTGATATTTTGATTTTAGTGCAAAAACATTCAGATATTTTAAGTGGGGCTTTATTTAGGTGCAGTGACCGGTATGCAACACTAGAGGTAGGTATTCAGCTCAAGGACAAAAATGTATATGGCAATCACAATCTCAATAAATTTTACATATTCTACTCAATTCAAAAAGACAATTAAGGCAAAATTAAGATGGCTTTAATAGAACGACATGGGGGTTAGTGATTAATGACAACATTTTAATTTTGGGGTGGAGTATCCCTTTAATTAATAAATCAGTATATATAAAATTATTAAATTTAAGTGTCATGTTTGATTTTTTTTTCATGTAAGCTATAGCTTCTGACCTTTAAATCAAAACATACACATGATTTTATGGCATCAATTACGGCTTTATTTAATCAGAAACAGTCTAAATGTTATTTGTGTATTTTACTTTCATTTTATTAGAAGTAGGCCAACAGCGCCCCCTATGGGATTAAAACTCCTTACTGAGTGGACATTAGGACCCAGGGGAGGTTGCCGCTGCTGCCGCTGCACGTGCTATTACTGTTGACTCTTATCACACACAAACGCATCATTCTGTATGTGCTTTCTCAGTTTAAATGCAGCTATGGGAAACAGTAATCCAATCACCATTCAGGCAAAACTTTGCTTCAAGAATGAGCCACACTGCTGACCTGATCTAATCGCTAGCACACCTTGAGCACATGTGAGTAAACGTATTCCTCCTATTGGCAAGACATATCGGCATAATTTTTCATATCTACATTTAAAGCCATTATCGGCCGATTCCGATATCGGTCCGATAATATCGTGCATCCCTATTAAAAATTATGCTGGGACCAGTTGGTCAAGAGAAATGTCCAAATGACCAGAAAAGTGAAGTTAGTTTTGAAAAAAAGTCTAGCAGATATCACTTGATATTTTGATTTTAGTGCAAAAACATTCAGATATTTTAAAGTGTGGCTTAAGTGTCATTTACTGCACATTTTATTGATTAATTTTTTTCACTCACTTTGATCTCTTCCTCTTCCTGGGCTTCCAGTAAAGGTGAGTGATCTGTCGTCACCTCCTCTGTGGGGGCTGTTAGATTTCCATCTACTGCTACAGGCATACCCATGTAGCCCACCATGTCTGCCTGATAGGCCTCTGTCTGCGCTGACCCCCACAGATCCACTAATGGCGGGGGAGGGAGCGTGCTATTACTGTTGACTCTTATCACACACAAACGCATCATTCTGTATGTGCTTTCTCAGTTTAAATGCAGCTATGGGAAACAGTAATCCAATCACCATTCAGGCAAAACTTTGCTTCAAGAATGAGCCACACTGCTGACCTGATCTAATCGCTAGCACACCTTGAGCACATGTGAGTAAACGTATTCCTCCTATTGGCAAGACATATCGGCATAATTTTTCATATCTACATTTAAAGCCATTATCGGCCGATTCCGATATCGGTCCGATAATATCGTGCATCCCTATTAAAAATTATGCTGGGACCAGTTGGTCAAGAGAAATGTCCAAATGACTAGAAAAGTGAAGTTAGTTTTTGAAAAAATGTCTAGCAGATATCACTTGATATTTTGATTTTAGTGCAAAAACATTCAGATATTTTAAAGTGTGGCTTAAGTGTCATTTACTGCACATTTTATTGATAAATTTTTTTCACTCACTTTGATCTCTTCCTCTTCCTGGGCTTCCAGTAAAGGTGAGTGATCTGTCGTCACCTCCTCTGTGGGGGCTGTTAGATTTCCATCTACTGCTACAGGCATACCCATGTAGCCCACCATGTCTGCCTGATAGGCCTCTGTCTGCGCTGCCCCCCACAGATCCACTAATGGCGGGTGAGTGAGGGGCGGCAGGCTGTGGATGGTGCTGTTGGGAGTAGCTTGTAAAGACTGAGTGGAACTCTGTAGTCTTTGCTCCAACATCTGCAAATAGACAGAAAAACTGTTCAAGTCGCCATTGCGGTAAAAGTGTGCAAGCCACTTTTTCAGCTGTCTCTCTTTCCCCATTCATATTATTCATTCCAATAAATTGACATGAACCAAACCAACCAGCACCCAAAATTACAAACATCAATTTAAAGGGGAAAAATAATTTAAAATCTGCATATTTATTAAAAATATTATAAGGAATGAACTAAACATCTCATAAAACAATAGCAATAATTGATCAGAAATCAGAAATTAGTATTTATAATGATCATGTCAATAGTTTAAGACAATATAAAATATACAACAATATTATTGCAATAAAGCTTACCACAAAATGATTGAAATGCATACACAGTGTTTATACCATATCATCATATATTTAAAAATATTTTTACTGTATAGATTTGTCATTTTCAAATAAAACATATCTTAAAGATGTAAACATATTTAAAACAAATGCATTTATTTTATTTTTTTACAATTGTCAGATAAAAGTACGCAAATTGGGTGAGGGTCATGCTTAAAAACTATTTGCCAACAAGTTTATTTATCTTATCCAATTTTCAAATAGATTTTTCTGACTCCGTTAGATGATTTTATTCGTGATGTTTCATGGAATGGGCAATCAATTAAACATCAAACCAAAATCACAGTGAACGATGCCTTCTAAAGAAGCGTATATCATTGTTTAGCAATCAAAGAGCTCATAGTAAATCTTTAAAGGTTTATACAGAGATCAGGAATTAGATTTTTTACTCTGTTGTGTTACAATTGCAATGGCTGATGGGATTTGTATTGTTTATATTCCCCATTTGCTCCAGCGAGACTGCTCTCTCACTGCTGATCCTGGGGCTGCTGTTGAAATGACCGCTGGGACCTGTGCTGTTCAACACCAACATGATGCTGCAGCCAGCAGAGCAAGAGACGTCGTTGCGGTGGATGCTAATTGGAATTGGTAGTTTTGTAACTTACCTGTTGCTGATAGTAATATAAGATCAGCACAGCCTTATGGGAGTCTTATGTTAATGTGCCAACAAACTGTTGTTGCAGAGGAATATGGAGGATACATTTTATGACTCCTCTGTTACTAATACAGAAGATGATGATGCAGAGCCTTCTTTTATCCCTGCTTCACACCAATGTGAAGTGATGAAGGTGCACATTTTGCTTTCACACTGACAGTGTTTCTGCAACATAATAAAGCTCTGTACAAAAAATGATGTGATTTCTGGGTTTCCAAACTGAGAATTTCATAATGGCCATAAATTATAAAAGGATTATTGTGAGTTTTTAACATTTTTTTTTTTCAATAACACTTTACATTAAGGTTCCAGTTGTTAACATTAGTTAACAATGAAAAAGACTTTGAAAAAGATGTATTGATCTTAAAGGGGTCATATTATGAGATTTAAATTTTTCCTTTCTCTTTGGAGTGTTACAAGCTCTTGGGCCATAAAGAAAATCTGTAGCTGATCCGTGCTGGTCGCTGAGGAAATACATCAACTTCGCGCTGTGGATCGCCGGATCGGCTTTCACCGTGGACAAAGTAGAGTCCAGCCCGGGGTCATCACATGTGGTTGCCACAAGCCCGCCGACCGCTCCTTCGTCGAATCCATTCCTCACTCTAGCCCGCCGGCCTCCGCTCACTCTAGGCCTCCGCTCACTCTAGCCCACCGTGTGTGAAACTACTTTGTTTGGCCTTCCAAAAGCGGACACAACTAGAAATCGGTGGTTAAGTAGTATTTACAACACTGTTCCAACCACATAAACACATTGCATTACACCAAATAATGTTTTTTTTAGCAACGTCATATGACCCCTTTAATGTTAATTTCAACATGTACTAATAAATTATTAAAATTAAAAGTTGTAGCTGTTAATATTATTTAATGAAAATTAGCTAATAAGTTATTTTTATTAACTAATGTTAATAAAGATTTAAAAAATACTGTATAACTCATGTATTGATTATTGTTAGTTAATTAACTAACGTTAACTAATAAGATCTATGAATCGTTTTGAAGATTATTAACCTTTTGGAAGATTTATTCATCCTGGTTGATATTAATTTCATTAAAAGTTGTATCTGTTAATATTATTTAATGAATGCAAGCTAATATGAACCAACAATAAACAGTTATTTTTATCAACTAATGTTAATAAAGATTAAAAATACTGTAACGTGTATTGATTATTGTTAATTAACTAACTAAATAACTTATAGGACATTATCGTAAAGTGTTACCAGTTTTCTTTTTTCAACCATGTTTTTTAACCATTATTTCATATTTTGTAGTTTTTTAACCATTATTTCATATTTCTTTTTTTCTAAGAAAAAAATTATAAAAGAACATGTCAAACAACTTAAAGGTTTCTTTTCACGAACTGAATTATTTTATTTGTTTATTATGATATCAGGACTGTTGTGTCAAACTAAACTGTTTGACCTCATGCCCCCCCCCCCCAAAAAAAATCTAAATGAATTTTAATTCAGAAATTACAAACATTCTGATCATAGAAAAGGTGTATTCATTCAGTGCAAGTTACTGAATTGCACTTTTGAATAAATTAATAGATCCGGACATATCATGTTTTTGCATTTGCTAATGTGGGTGATAAAATAAACATGCACAGCTTACACACTGCTTACATATATGAATCAGGCCTTATGGGATTTGTAGTTTTCTGACTCACCTGTAATGCACCTGTTGTTACAGAGGCTTCTGGGAGTTGTAGTTTTCTCGCTCACCTGTTGCTGTTGTTGATACTGCAGGAGCTGTTGCTGCTGGTATTGATGGATCTGCTGCAGGTGCTGGATCTGCTGTAACTGGTACTGCTGCTGTTGCTGTTGGGACAGGAAGTGAGCTGCTGCATTTGGGTCATATCCTCCCTCAGTCCCGACAGCCATGACATATGAACCGGTGGCAGGAGAGGCCACACCTGACTGTTCATTACTAATTGGCTCCCAAGCATCAGAGGAAGAAAGGCAGTAAAGACCCTGGGAGACGTAATTGTGAGGCCACACCTCTGCAGAGGAATGGTGCACTATCTGGTCTGGAAGAGATGGAGAAAAAGAAAGAAAATATGACAAAAGAAGTTCTCTGAAAGAGAACTCAGAGTGACATGAGAGAAATGAAACCAGCACAGCTACAATACGAAGGAAATACATTACCAATATAATCAAAATCAAGTAAGTATTATAGAGAGTCATGTAATAATCATTATTATTGATCAGGAACTTGAGCAAAAGTCTTTAAAAGAAAAGAAAATATTCCTGAGTAATAAAATAAAGGGTTGTCAAAGTACACCAAAAAAAGAAGAATAAATGATATTATTTTACATTTGGCTGCTTTTAGATTCACGTTTATGTTACAGTCAAAGCTCTTAAAACACTTTTATGATGCTTTGATTGAACACAATGGGCAGATGTTAATATATTTGAGCCCACATTCATAACAAAGCCTTTTCCATTTCCATTATTTTCTCTTTGAGCCAAATGCTGTGACTTTTCAGCCTCATCTGCATGCAACAGCAAGATATTTTCTAAATGATATCCGATTATAAAACAATGTTGAATAATAATAACTGCACATTCTATTTCCGTGGGTGAAATCTCTTGCCTCAGCATACCCCATGGCCATCATTGTGAAATTAAAATGAGTGTTCACTCATTTTCACCCCTCCGGCAGAGCAAAAATGAGATTCTTTATTTACTGAGGGAATGGCTTTGTAATGTAGCATAGCAACACTCACTCGTACACAGACTGCCCACTGAGCTTATTCTTCTCTTGCCCTTTTTCTCTCTATAGACCCTCTATGGCAGCATCCTTACTGGAATGAAACCCCATACATTTGTGATTTGTGCTCTACAGCAAAAAAAACTTGACTCACAAATGATTTCAATACAGGTGACTCAAGAGGAATTATGCAATACTATAAAACTAATAAGCATAAATACAAATAGCAGTACTTTTTACCATAATATAATATACTGCTCAAGGGTATTGAAAAATTGAAGGGGTCTGAATGCTTTCCGTACCCACTGTATATATATATATATGTATATAATATGTTTGATCAAGTAAGGTGAACAAAAGTATTAATTTCCACACACACACACACACACACACACACACACACACACACTTTTGTTCACATTACTTGTTTCCACAAAATATTAAACAACTGTTTTCAACATTGATAATAGTAAGAAATGTTTCTTGAGCACCCAATCAGCATATTAGATGATTTCTGAAGGATCATGTGGCACTGAAGACTGGAGTAATCATAGGAATATGCCATCATAGGAATTAATAACATTTGAAAATATATGAAAATAGAAAACAGTTATTTTAAATTGTAATAATATTATACAATATTACTGTATTTATTATATTGTTGATCTAATAAATGTTTTTATTTCGAAGAAAATGTAAAAAATCTTAACCACCCCGCCAACTTAACCATTTTTAAACAATTTTGATTGAAACATTTTTTGCAATACTTCTCATAATATAATATAATATAATATAATATAATATAATAATATTTCAAGAAACTAACATTTTTATTCAGCAAAGATGCATTAAATTATCAAAAGTGACAGAAAAGACTTACATTGTTATATAAAAAAATATATTTCAAATAATATTATTTAAAACGTTCTATTTATCAAATAATCCTGAAAAATAATATTATGGTTTCCATTGATTAACATTGATAATAATCAGCACATTACAATGATTTCTGAAGGATGTAACACTGGAGTGATGATGCTGAAAAAATGAACATTGCCAACACAAGGATAAATTACTTTATTAAAAAATTGTTAAAATATATTTAAAATATATTATTAATATATTAAATATATGAAAAAATATATATATTAAATAAATATTATTAATGTTTTTAATATACAAAAATAGAAAATATATTTTAAATTATAATAATATTTCACCATATTCAATTGTTTTAAATGCCAACAGAAGCCTTGGTGAATATAGGCCTAAGAGACTTTCAGAAATATTTGTAAAAATCCTATATATTAAATAAATATTATGAATGTTTTTAATATACAAAAATAGAAAATATATTTTAAATTATAATAATATTTCACCATATTCAATTGTTTTAAATGCCAACAGAAGCCTTGGTGAATATAGGCCTAAGAGACTTTCAGAAATATTTGTAAAAATCCTAAAGACCCAAAAACCTCTGAAATCTAATCTAATCTAATCTATGGATGATTTTTATACATTAGGTTCTGGAGCAGAGCATATTTTACTCTTTATCTGGTGCTGGAAATCAGGTTACATTCTTATATTCTATGACTTGTGGCACATATGTTCCAGATGTTGATGAGAAACTACCATCTGGATTTATAAAAGCCTTTTGTTCTAAACTTCCGGGCCTGTGAAACTAGTTTTGTTACACTTCTGCCTTAGCGTTTGACATAATTATCACATTATCTGTCTGTTACATGTCGTCATTTGGCATGCAGATGGCTTTGGTTGCTCTGAGCTCTCATGTGAGTCTGTAAGGCTGTACTAAACTGTTCAGTGGATTAGTTCTCATTCTCCTGAGAGTCACGGGTCCCTGACCTTTATTTATTCAAAACCCAATGTGCACTGCATTCCAAATCAGCTGCAATATAGCAATCCCACCCTCACTCTAGGGGGCTTTCAATGGAAAGCTTTCTTCTTAGAGAAACCTCTTGGCATAGGACTAAATAAAAGGAAAACAAAAGAAAATGTCTAATTTTTCAGTCCTTACAGAATTAGTCATGTATTTCAAGCATATCTTCTTCCTATATTTTTTGAGCTGAGATAGAAAGATGGGCTAAGTTGTTAAAAGAAAGTGTTTAATTGTGGTTTTTGACAGCACGTTGCCTGAATAATTGCAGCACTCATCAGAGCTCACACTGTGACGTGGAAGTTCTGTTGCTAAATTGATTTTATTCCCAAGTTTAGGCTAGGTTTCCAGCCTGAAGCGCAGTAGAAAGAAGCACAGTAATTCTCTAAGCTTGCAAGTGCATGCTGGGAAATGTAGTCAGTACCTCGGCTGGTGATGCTTTCCTGGTTGGCCTCGCTCAGGTGGGCTACGCTCCCCTGATTAGATCCAACGCTTGTGCTGTCGCCGTCCATAGAGGTCCAGGCCAGCAGCGTCGCCTCAGAGATCGCAAACTGCTGAAGCACACCTGACAAAATTCAGGATTAGATTGTTTATTGTTGGCCATAAAAACACATCAAAGCTTCTTAGCATAGCAAAGTTTTAAAGTAAGAATATGTAAGTCTAAGGGAGAACAGGACTGGTGCATTTATGAATATATGTGTATTGATACTTGTTTGTATTTTGTAGATGCTAGTGATGTTATTGCTATTCAACTTCTGAATAACAGCCAGGGTATTAATGGCTAATTTTGGCTATGTTTGAGACTAATATTAAAGGGGTCATATGATGCGATTTTAAGTTTTCCTTTCTCTTTGGAGTGTTACAAGCTGATTGTGCATAGATAAGATCCCTGAAGTTGCAAAGACTAAAGTCTCAAAACCAAAGAGATATTCTTTATCAAAGTTAAGACTCTGCCACACCCCCCCGATGTTCGGCCAATCACAATGCACTGGGTCAGCTGGCCAATCAGAGCAGACTGCGCTTGTCAAAGGAAGGGGCTTTGTTGAAAACGACGCGTTTGAGAGAGGCGGGGCATAGAGGACCTACAATAATGTACAGTATTTGAAAAATAATGTGTTTTTTGAACATTAAAGCATGTCAACATATTCTGTTACACCAAATACACAAAATAATGATCTTTAAAAAAGCATCATATGACCCCTTTAATTTGAACCTCAACCACTAAAACCACCTGTGTTTGGACCACATATAATGATTTATATAGATTAAAATATACTCTGTTGTTCAAAATTTTGTTGTCAGTAATTTATTTTATTTTTAGGAAAATGAATACTTTTATTCCACAAGGACACTTTAAAATGATCCAATGTGACAGTAAAATATTTACATTGTTACCAAAAAAAAGAAAAACTATTTTAAAGAAATGCTGTTCTTTTAAACTTTATATTTATCAAAGACTCCTGTTTTTAACATTATTATTTATAATAAATTTTTCTTCAGCATATTAGAATGATTTCTGTAGGATCATGTGACACTGAAGACTAACAAAAATTATTTAAAATAGAAAAGAGTTATTAATTGCAATAATAGCAATTAAATTGTAATAATATTTCACAATATTACTGTTTTTACTGTCACAATATTACTGTTTTGTATTTTTAAATCAAATAAATGCAGGCTTGTTGAGTAAAATGTCTTTCAAAAACGTTTAAAAATCATACCAATCCAAAACGTTTGAATGCTACCTCATATTTAACCCAAGGAAAAAAAATAAGTTTGTATTTTTTAAATATATTTTTAACAGTTTATATGCTTAACAAATTAATCCATAATAATTCCTTGATACTTTTTTCTTCTGTGTTTAAATTAAAGTCTGTAATGGACAAATTCAATGACACATTAATAAAAAAATATATGAATAAATCTTGGATTCCAGCGGCTATTCACACCTGAAACTTAATCTCTGTCACCTGACTGTGGAAATACTATAAAGAAGCCTCGTCATCTCAGAGATGGTGTCATGAATAAGAGATAGAAGCAAACATCCCAGACACATTCCCGGCATTCTCATAGTCATAAATAAGGTATGATGATGTGATGCATTCAGTCTGATTTACTGCATTCAGCAGCAGATGGGAGCAGGTGAACTTAATATGGATAGTGCTATCTCTCACACCTTACCACAACACAGTTCAGCATTTCAAAAGAAGCATTAAATGCACTCAATATGTGACCCTGGACCACAAAACCATTTTAAGTCGCTGGGGTATATTTGTAGCAATAGCCAACAATACATTGTATGGGTCAAAATGATTGATTTTTCCAATAAGATGCCAAAAACCATTAGGATAATAAGTAAGGTAAAGATCATGTTCCATGAAGATATTTTGTAAATTTCCTACTGTAAATATATTAAAACTTAATTTTTGATTAGTAATATGCATTGCTAAGAACTTAATTTGGACAACTTTAAAGGCGATTTTCTCAATATTTAGATTTTTTTGCACCCTCAGATTCCAGATTTTCAAATAGTTGTATCTCGGCCAAATGTTGTCCTATCCTAACAAAAAAAAGCTTATTTATTCAGCTTTCAGATGATGTATAAATCTCAATTTCGAAATTGACCCTTATGTTTTGTGGTCCAGGGTCACATATATTTGACTCATGATTAACCCCCTTGAAGGGATAAAGAAGGGATAGGGAAATTCTGTCATCCCTTACCCACAGGGGCGGATCTACCTGGTGGCACGGGGTGGCAACTGCCACCCTAAGAAAAAGCTGTGCCACCCCACCTACCACCCCAGAATTATCACAGAATAAAATATAAATGTAAGCAGTGTTTCATGTGGTACTTTTCAGCCGCGGCGATGACAGAGTAACGCAAAATAATGGCAAAAACACGTCTTTTAATAAACTGCACGATGGTTGCACGCACACGCAGCGTGCCAATGTAGTCGGCTTCATTAACAAATGACTCTTATGAACCGGATCTTTTTTAGTCAAAACCACGAAGCGTGGCCCAGTTCACTAACTAATTGTTTTTACGTTTGTTCGTGAATCAGATAAGTACTGCTTCTCAGCTAACTCAGAAGTCCATCAGAAATCTGATCCCATCCGGATATGTTTGAGATTCATCGCGTAATTGTTTGGTGATCCGATTCTCCGACCGCTCGCTCCACTTTCATCATGGATATAAGCCGTAACAATAAGAAGATGCCGATCACGGAAACTAATAGGAGAGTTAGGTAAGAATCTAGTCGTATTGCAGTTTTCTTGATTATTAATATAACTGATGATTTTAGTTGGCACTTTTTCCCCCAAACCATTCATTCAGTTTTCAAAACAAAGACACATTTCTCAAAAAGTTTAACAATGAGTAAGTTACACATTAGGTAGCAAAACTGATGACACACCAATCAGAATCTCTGCATCCTAACAATGGAGAGAGGAGAGAGCTGAGCCAATCATCTACAAGGGTTTTATAGTTACACATACAGTATAATTACAGTACAGTTGGTTGCTAGGATATTCTGGGTGGTTGCTAGGCTCTTGCTATGCAGTTGCTGGGGTGTTGCTAGAGTATATGGTTGCTAGAGTTTGTTCTGGGTGATTACAGACATTCCCACCTCTGTTAATAACAGAAAATCAAACATTGTTTTCCAAACTGATCCAGTTTCAGTGCTTTGACATTATTGTATTTCTTTCTAATGTCAGGAAATTCAAAAATATTTGTTGCTCTTAAACTTGCACTAAACGTGATTATACTATCTAAGTAGCCTATGTAATTTTATTAGAACCGCATGTCTTCTTTAGTGATACAAGTTCAGAAACATTTATAACCTGTTGAAGTTTTTTACGTTGTGTATTGACTTGGTGCAATGATGGATATTAAAATGTTATTCATCCTAACAATGGAGAGAGGAGAGAGCTGAGTCAATCATCTACAAGGGTTTTATAGTTACACATACAGTATAATTACAGTACAGTACCAGTACATTAGATAATGGAAATTTCACTATTCTACATGTACAGTAACTGTCAAATTTTATTTGTAACCATTTTTATGTGTACTACATTTTTGCAGAACTGAGAAATGACTGCCTAGAAATATAGCTAGTCTTGTGTCAGGAGACCAAGAAACTGCTATAGTACTGTATACTGTAATGAAATTTGGCCAAATGTGCAGAGGATGCTAAATTTACTTTATTTTATTTTTACTGTACTGTATTGTGGTGTATACCAAGTTCATACAATTATTTGGTATTTGAACTTTTCTAGTGCTTTTCATTTACTGCAAGATTACTTTACAGTAGTAAAATGAAAACTATTTTCTCCCAAAAGTTCATTGCTGAATTATAAATCTGTATCTGTAATTTAATATATGTATACTGTAATAGACATTGAGCTAAATGATTTTTTCCCAAAAGTTCATTGTTGAATTATACTGTATCTGTATCTGTAATTTAATTTATGAATACTGTTATAGACATTGAGCTGCAAAAAATAATTCCTGAATCCTAGTAAGAGTTTTTTTCTTACAGTGTTATTGATCTCAGTGTTCACTGGGCAGGAAAGTCATCTGTGTATTTGAATTGTGTGTAAGCATCACACAATTTCTGAAAGCTGACACTCAAACACCAGAACCACAGACCAAATCTGCAAAACCATAATTCTCGGCCTTTGACTCAGTATTCAATTTCATATAACACTTTTTGCAACACAATTCTCTATGCAACACACAAAAATATAACAGGAATTAATATTATGGCAAAGGTGTTTGCAAATGTCTGCTTTTGAGATGTGTTTTGAATGCAGTGCTTAATTTTGCAAGAGATGTGAGGCATTTTGCATTTTGTGTGTGCAATTCTTGGATTTGTGTGTAAAGTTTTGAAAAAAAGAGGCAAAGTTTTGAAAATGTGTGTAAGATAAATCCCCAAAAACTATGCATGGGGGCTTGCTTTGGTGTTGCCACCCCTCATAGACCCCATGCCACCCCTTTGCCACCCTAAAAGTTATTTTCTAGATCCGCCCCCGCTTACCCACTCTTTGTCATTCCAAACCCCTGTTGTTCTTTCTTCTGTTGAAGATACATTTTGAAGAATATTGGTAACCAAATGGTTTCGGTTCCCATTGACTTTCCCATTGTTGCACTTCCACATTGTGGCTCTTCTGTAGGCTATTTTGTGCGTCTTCAGTCATTTCTAAGCACTAGATTTTGTGTAGGTCTTTCTAGCTATTAAACAGTCTGTCTCTCACCTGCGGCGAAGCGAGCCTCCTTCTCTCCGTCACTGAGGTCGCTGTATGCGTCATTCTCCAGCTTGCGCTCTTGTTGGAGGTGCAGACTGGAGGTGCGTCCCGCTCCTGTGCCCCCCACGCCCACCGTCTGCATGCCCCAGCTCTGCCACTCAATCATGTGAGCCACGCGCCCCTGGGCCATCGCTGTCGGCTTTGTCACCTTGTCCTTCATAGAGCGAGACACTCCTGAAGTGGACGGACAGACAGAGGGCAGTATGAGGTCACCTGCTCAGAGACTATATGGGGTATATGAGTGAATGTAACATGGAAATTGGGAATAGCCTAGCGTGCTCAGAGGTTGCACCACATGTTATCCTCTTACAGACTGAATTTAAAACGTGCCCATCATTATCTATTTTTTACGGTGCCCGTGAGGTGACATGTTCGGTTCACTTAGTTTTGTCGTGGCCACGACATAATAACCCGTGGGAACGTGATAATATGTCATGGCCACGAGATCATTTTGTCGAGGTAACGACATCCTTATGTCGTGGCCTCGAGATGCTATGTTGAGGGAACGACATCCATTTCTCGTGGCCACGGGTTTAATGCGGAAACAAACCTGCGTGACCATAGCAACCCCGGATTATCGGAGATGATTCATTAATATTTTATTTTGAATTAAGAAATTATATTATTTATTATAGAAATTATTACATTATTATATTTTTATATTAACCATATAGGCCTTGGCTACCGGGCTGTATTATGTGCGATTGTCAGCATTCAAATAAAGTTTATCATGAATAAATGTTACATAAAGTGCATAATATAAAATAGGCCTACAAGAAAACACTTTTATTCATCCTACAGTCTTGTAAGTCCTTTAACTGATCGTCTTTTTCCCATAATATTTGTATATTATTAGTAGTAGTAGTAGTAGTAGTAGTAGTAGTAGTAGTAGTAGTAGTAGTAGTAGTAGTATTAGCCAAAGCTTTGATTATGCTGACTGGAATTTTTTCTGGAATGCAGTTTATATTTAACATATATTTCATTTGATTTCGGCTAATTAATAGACCAAAATTATAAATACTATAGTGTTTCGTTAAGGAATTAATCATTCACGTAGTTTCATTTGTAAATGAAAACACAACACGCTCATTTATCATCACACATGGGCATAAATACAATCATAAAGTCAAAACTTTATTGGCATAATTGTCAGGCATTTATTTACAAAGTATATGGTAGGCTAGCAAATGCTAGCATAATTATACAATACGTTAACTAGGTAAAGCAATACACAAATTGAAAAGGGAAATAAGCATATATAACAATAAATATAAAAATATAGCCCTAATAAGTTAATGTAATAATACAAATAATAATACAAAAATATTAAATGAAATGTTTAATGTAAATAAAAATGTTTTATCTATTTTTGATAATCCCGGGTTGCTATGGTCACGCAGGTTTGTTTACGCATTAAACTCGTGGCCACGAGAAAAATATGTCCTTCCCTCAAAATAAGAAGTCGTGGCCACGACATAAGGATGTCTTTACCTCGACAAAATGATCTTGTGGCCATGACATAATATCACGTTCCCACGAGTTAATATGACATTCCCTCAAATTAATATCTCGTGGCCACGACATATTATCACGTTCCCACGAGTTATTATGTCGTGGCCACGACAAAACTAAGTGAACCGAACATGTCACCTTACAGGCACCGTAATTTTTATCTATCTGTCGTGATTGTTTTAGTTTAACTGATTTTTACTAGGACTATTATATAAAAGTATAGCACATCACCTTGACATAACCAAAGTTAATACTTTCAATAATTAAAAATGACTTTGTTTTACATAATGTAGCAAAAAGTAACCAATTACGGTACATCTTTATAGAAAATAACCTGCAGAAGTAGCCGTCTGTTTATTTTAATCTATGGACAGTTTCCTAGTTTCTCCTAGTTATTATCTCCTAGTTTCTGTAAATTAAAAGAAGTAACTAAAATTATTAGAATTTCTTGATTCCATACATTTTAAGAGCTGTATGTTCATCAGGGATCCCACTTTTTAAGCCACACTCTCAAAAAAGGTCACTGCGATGGTACTCTTTCAACTTCAGGTACTAATATATACAGTACATTTATGTACCATTTACAGGTTTTTTTTTGTTTTTTTTTTGAGAGTGCGTGAATTTGCATGACTTCAATCTTGTGAACTAGATAAGGATTAAGGATAAGAATTTTCACAAATATTTTTTTTAATCACAATTTCTACCCATTAAAATATTTTAGAGCTTGGTGTATCTAGAAAAAAATTCCACGTCTAGAATTCTCACTTTTAAAATGAGGTATTTGTAAGATTCTAATAAAATCCTTGTCTGTTAAAATGATGAAAAGCATTTTTTATTATCCTTTAATGTTTTAAATTTCAACTGCCAATGCAACCTCTCCATGTGCTGTGTTATAATGTTTCCGTTGTTGACAAATATGTGTAGAATTGTTTGAGGTAAGGAAATGAAAATCACTTCCATAATGAGACGTAGATGGTTATGGTATGGAAAAATAAATAACCAAGTTTTAGTGACAAGGGATGGGAATTTGTCTTACTGGAATGACTTCTTTCCACACTAATGAAGATCTACACACAATATTAGCCTTTTACTTTCTCCTGCATTTTCTTTTATTAGTTTCAGCTTATTCAATGAAGCTACATCTGTGATATACTTAAGCCAGGCTGTAACGATCTGTTTGAATACCAGTAAATTCTGTGTGGAGACTTTATATAAGATACTGAGAAAAAATCAATTGCTCTTTGCCATTTGGACAGAATCTATATATACATTTTTTTTTTTTACCAGTGCATTACTGCAAACATACAGAGATAATTCTAAAATCTCCCAAGCTCTTAGGTTATGCCTAATGAAACGATGAACATTAATTATTAAAATTGAAGAAAAGGATCTTTCAGAGAAGGATATAGACTGCACTGCACTTTACTGCACACAACAGTACTACAAAAACACAGCTACAGGAGTCTGAGAAACAACAATATTACAAGACACACACTGACTGATCTCCGCACTTCACAAGCACTTTACATACAAAAACCTGCCTCTCCCATCAACCACCGCTTAGGATAAATTGAAAAGCCGTATGACAATGCATTGTGGGATGCATATTGCTTACTTTTCAGGAAACTATTCTTATTTGGATCTTGGAATTCACCAATGGCACGAGCCATTGGAGAGTGTTGTAAATGGAAACGGGTGGTGAAAAGGGAAACCCACAAGGGTCCATGTTGGCTCCATCTCCTCCAGCTCAGTCTGGAGTCAACATGGGGTCAGTTTACCATTTCACAGGACAGACACACACCTGACACACCTGTCAGAGAGGACTTAGCCAGAGCGCCGATTCCATAGGCGTTGGAGTTCTGCTTCTTCAGCCGAGGGAGGATTGAGGTTGTGTCCTCCATAGACAACTGGAATGAAGGAAGGCAATCAAGAGAGAAAAATGGGACAGAAAATAGGAAAGGTGAAGAAATAGATGGTTTCGATGGAGCAGGAGCAGAAATGAATTGCAAAATTTTGAGCGTGGGTGGAAGTTTATGGAAAGGAAAGAGGTGATGAGAGAAGTTAGGTAGAAAGTTAGCAAAGTGGTTTCTAGAGGTTGTGAAACTACATTTCCCAACAGCCTTCTACTTCATTTCTGTCCATTTGCATGGTGGGAAGTGTAGTCTTTTGTCATTTACGTCCGCAACAAAGTCTAACTACTATGGCACACCAACAAGTCACTGCAAAAGAGAGACGGATCAAACAGAGGAATGGGGTGTGAGATAGGAGACAGCTACTGTGATTCAGAGGAAAATAACGAAAGGACAGAAATGGAGGAATGATATTCACAACACTTACATTGATTCCATCCCATGAAAAGTCTGCTCGGCCATGCTGAGAGAGAGAGGAAGGAGGGATGGGGAAAGAAAGGGATGGGGATAGACAGAGTTGAAGAAAGAGGAGAGAAGAGCAAGAGAGACGGCCACAGAGAAACGAGAGGAGAGAGAGGGGGATTGTGACAGATTTTAAAAACGTGAAGTTGAAGTAGAGAAATAAAAAAGAACAGAGAGGAAATCAAATTCTGAGAAGGTGATTTATTGGCCGGACTAACAGAGAGGTGAAATAGAAGGAATAGTTCAGCCAAAAAATTAAATTCAGTCACTTTTACTTATCCTCAGGTTAATCCAAACACTTCTTGGCACTTTGAAACACAAAATGACAAATAGTGGTTGCTGTTTTCCATGCAGTTACAATGAACTTGAACTAAAGCTTTTAAGCACTATGAACGTATATTGTAAAAGTGGTCCATACAGCTGTCTAAAATGTCTTCTGAAACCATATGACAGCTTTGTGTAAGGAACAGACCAAAATGTGTTCACCGATACACTTCCTCAACAGTGAGCTGTTAAACCATTGCGATTGAGTCTGTGAGCTGAATCTAAAGAAATGGATCATGTTTTGAGTCAAATGGTTCAAAGATCAGACTCAAATGAATGATTTGTTGATAAATTTGACTTTTATCATTTCTCTCATGAACTCTCAGGAAGGCACCAAATAAATATATATATATATATATATATAGGCTATATATTTATTTGGTGCCTTCCTGAGAGTTCATGAGATATATAAACTATATAATAAATTTTATAAATTAAAATTTTGGTCTGTTCACGCAAAGCTGACTTGGAATTTAGTGCACAAGTCATTTGGGCGACTTTTATGATAAAAACGATACATAAAACTTTTATGATAAAGATGATCCAACTACTTTTACATCCTTGAAAGCGTCAATGATTGTTCATTGTCAAAGAATGGAAAAGAGTGATTGTTTCAAAAAAATCTTCTTTTGTGTTATGCTGAATAAAAAAAAAGTTATAGTGTTGAGGGTGATTGGAATATGAGGGTGAGTAAATTATTATAGTTTTGTTTGTTTTTTTATTATATTTTTTTGTTTGTTTTTATGTACTATCTATAACAGACTTTGATAGTAGCAAGAGAATAACTAGATTTTTACTTGTCTGAAAAAAGATGCGAGAAGTACCACAAAGGTGTTGCCAGGGTGTTTCTATGCGGTTGCTGAAGTATTCTTGTTTTAGCACATTCATTCCCTCCTTCAATAAGAATTTTTTTGTAATCAGTTTTATCATCTGCCAGGTGAAAATCACACGTCTGATTAGAAAAGTAATAACACATCTCTCCTCAACAATCCGCAGGATTTGATACATTGCATCATTCATGTCTATAGCAGAAACGTGCGGGATGAGTTACATGCCAAAGTTTTAGTGTTTATTCAATTCCCCAGCTGTAGGTATGAGCAATAGTAATAGTGAAGTTTGCTTTGGCAAGCACACAGAAGCATTCAGAAAATAGATTTTACATTAGGGCTGCACGATTAATCGCATGCGATATTTAACGCGCATCTTGTCAGAAAGCCGGTTCTGTAATCAGCGGTAAATCTCCATCACCTGCGTGCTTTCACATTGAGCAGCATTAACTACACAGAGCCGTTGTTCACTGATGAGTTGCGCAAAAAATCGCGCGAATATGAACGTGGTTTAGCGCAGCTCGTCAGTGAACAACGGCTCTGTGTAGTTAATGCTGCTCAATGTGAAAGCACGCAGGTGATGGAGATTTACCGCTGATTACAGAACCGGATTTACTGATAAGATGCGCGTTAAATATCGCATGCGATTAATCGTGCAGCCCTATTTTACATGAAAAACTACGGCCTCACACTCATTGCATAGACTAATGGACAGATAAAAGCCATAAGCAAAGCTTATGCTAAAAGCAAGTCTATTTCTACGTAGAAGAAACTTGTTTTTATAATACAATAAAACAACAACACAGACACAGTGACAAAGAAAGCAAATGCAGGGAGTCTAATGCAGTCAGTCCATGTTGAAGACACAATAGGTGAAGGGAATGAATGCTGTAATAGACTGTTGACTACAGTCATCTTACTATTTTTAGAGGTAAAGAGATACACTAGCCAGGAAGGTTCAGGGACAGAGATCAATCCCAGAGAGCTGTGTTTACTTACTATTACAGATCAGATGTTTTGTATATAGTACAAAAGCCTGTGGATGTTACACTAAATTTAAGTACATATTCATTTGTAGCGATATGTGCTCTGTGCTGTCGTGATATTTGTATATTAAATAAGATGCTGAGTAATGTGAAGTCAAAAACGGTCAAATAATTTGGGAACCTCCTGGAGAGCACAAACTTCAAACACAAAATCAAAATGAACATTTATTTTCTAACAGTGCACAATTAATCAGTAGCCAACAAGTTGCTCCAAAGGAAAAAAAGTTTGCCCTCAAAATCTTTCTTCTTTTTAGTGCTGTCAAATGATTAATTGCGATTAATCGCATCCAAAATAAAAGTTTTTGTTTGCATAATATATTAGTGTGTACTGTGTATATTTATTTTGTGTAGGCCTATAGCCTATATAAATACAAAAACATGCATGTATATATTTAAGAAAAATATGTTATGTTTATATATTAAATATATTTATATAAAATATAATAATATAAATATATAAATGTATATACATGTAAATATTTTCAAAATATATACTGTATGTGTGTGTATTTAT
>NW_015539887.1:179152-186827 GCF_001515605.1 Sinocyclocheilus anshuiensis
CAAAATGCGATATCCGCCGAGTTATTCTGTCATGTTTTCTCACTTTTTTTCCAAACCGCGACAAACGCCAATCTCCCTTTTCTGCAGAATGCGATATATCCACTCAACCAATCACAGCGCACCATTCCACGCACCCTAGACAGTAATGGCAGTGCTTTGAATTCACCCGGCTTCCTAGTTTTCCTCATCTACTTTGTACTTTGTGATCGACAAACAAACTTAGGGCTGCACGATAAATCGCATGTGATTGACATGTGCATATCGTCAGTAAAGCCGGTTCTGTGATTAATAGTAAATCTCCATCACGTGCTTTCAGATGGAGCTGCATTTAATACACAGAGCCATAGATCACTGCAACATCGCGTTCATAATCGCAGATGAGTCGCATTCGATTATGAACGCGATATTGCGTAGCTTGTCAGCGAACTACGACTCTGTGTATTAAATGCCGCTCCATCTGAAAGCAGGTGACAGAGATTTACTACTAATCACAGAACCGGCTTTACTGACTAGATGCCCATGATAATCACATGTGATTTATCGTGCAGCCCTAATCGTGATATATATCGTTATCGTGATATAAAATTAGTCAGTGATATAAGATTTTGGTCATATCGCCCACCCCTACTGCCACCTGCGGGTGGTTCAGTGTGTTTAAAAGTATGCATTTAAAAATTAATCTCGTAACAAAATTTGTTGCAGTTGTAATATTGCAGTGTAAGTTATTTAATTTGAGTGTAACAGCCCTATTGATTAATCGCGATTAATCGTTTGACAGCACTAGGCTACTTCTTTTCAATGATTATTTCTGTAGGTTATATTGATGCGCCAGCAGGTGGCGACACTTGATCATTTTTATAAATGAATCATTTGAATCATTCATTCCGACTCATTTAAAGACATTGATTCATTCAGGAACGAACCACCAACCGTGTTTAGATTGGAGACACTGGACGGTTCGGGATGACTCTGCTTTAGATGATATCTTGTTTCGTTCAGAAATGCGTCAGATGTGGATCTAAATTCCTTTTCGAATTACATTGTTTGTTGTTATTACGACTTCAGTCAGGTACTTCAGAATCAGAAAAGGGTGACAGATGAAAGAACCGTGTGTATTTACTTATTAACAAGGTACGTATCTTTTGAATTTCACATATTTTGGCTTCATGCAGCAAACCCTGTCTGATAATGGAATCAGCTTTAAAAGCTTCCAGAAATGAGAGAGAGGGAGCAAATCTCATATATATGCTTTGTGTGAGATAAAATGAATGCTTGCCTTACTCATTCAAATTTATCAACAATATGAAGAGACATAAGAAGAAATAAAAGCAAGCAAAGTGATGTGTCAGTGGTGATACTGAGCATCCATTGAGTAAAATCATCATCTCTCCCTTAAGCACAAACCCAGAACCAGTCTCCAGTGTCACTGCACAGCTGAAGGCAAATACTATAAGCCTGCTTTCTGGGTCAGTTCTTAGGGGTGTGAGGCACAAAACACACAAACTTAACCAAAAGTAAATGCTAACTACGATAACAGCAAACTACAAGCCAGACTGGGTAAGCACTAAACTACATGCTGTTAACTAGGCTAATGTGCTAGCAATGTCTTTCTGCGGTTAAGGAGGAGAGCTGGCTCACTTCCCTAACTGAGATAATCTCTTCCTGTTTTGGACACCTTGGCCTCCATCTTGGAGCAGGATGCTTTTTTCCCCCTAAACATGAATTTGTGGTGTGGAGTGTCAAAGTGTGTCAGCGCTGTTGAGAGATCTGTCTAATTTAGTATATGTATGTTGGTGTAATATATAGGCAGCTCGCTTACCTGTTCCCCATCCTTCTGCACGGGAACTCCATCTGCTGCTGGAGAGAGAAGGAGATAAAAAGTGTAAATTATAGCAGGGTGCTTTGAGACTCAAATAGTAAAAGTATAAGCAGGGCATATACACTGAACAAAATTATAAACGCAGCACTTTTGTTTTTGCCCCCATTTTTCATGAGCTGAACTCAAAGATCTAAGACTTTTTCTATGTACACAAAAGGCCTATTTCTCTCAAATATTGTTCACAAATCTGTCTAAATCTGTGTTAGTGAGCACTTCTCCTTTGCCGAGATAATCCATCCATCTCACAGGTGCGGCATATCAAGATGCTGATCAAGTGTTGCGTTTATAATTTTGTTCAGTGTATTTTTGTGATTGGAAGAGTAGGTGGCTGTGATATAAACATTTCAAGGATGTTACAAGATCAGGGAGTGATTTCTTACAATAAAACACTGTAAACTACATCAATGCAGTCTACAGTACATCTACTGCCTACATTTCTTATAAAAAAATTTGAATTGTCTCTGTTATAGTAATTAGCATTTGCTGAGAACTTGGACCTTGTTTATTTGTAATTAATTTTCTCTTAGCCAGTTTAATAGTGTTACTGAGCATAATTGGTTGCACTGTGTGAAACTAAGCTTTATTAAAATGACTCTAACAATGATTATACCTTGCAGTCTACTCTGTATGTGGCAAAATAGTACAGAAATGATATAATCTTTTATAAACATTTAAGAAAGGTGAGTTGTTTAGAGTTTAATGGCTGGTGAACTTTTAGTATGAGTTGTCGTTGTCAATTCAATATGTGCTTGTCTCAATGATTAAGCTAGTGTAAATACACACAGGCGGTACAGTGAAACTCATTCAATAGAATACAGATATAAAGCATGATACATTTAATACTGATGTTGCAAATAGAAAAATTACTGTTTAACCAATAATGTTACTACATATTTAGCTTGAAAAATAGTGCATAAAATAAGCTTATAAAAAACAAAACAAAAACAGAGAGCTCTCTTTCAGACAGAAAGCAAATAATGACAAAAACAGAAACATCTTCAGGAATTTCACATTAAACAAAGGCAAAGCTAAATTTAAGTTGTTTAAAGATTGATCATGTTCTGTGATATTTGTTAATAAATGATACATTACATTAATGATAGAGTCTAATCATTTGCAGTTTAGGCCTATTTAATTTAAAAATATATATAATAGTCAAAAATAATGTTAAATGGTTATAATTATCCACAGAGATTGAAAATTAATACATTTAATAGAGTATAATTTAATAGGTATCAGTATTGGTATCAATATCAGCAATACTGGGTTTGATAGTACTTGGCAAAATTGTCATTTTAGGTGCAAATAAACACAAAAATTTTTATCGTTTATTATTTAAAATATTTAAATCACATCGTAACCCTCAACTTATTACAATAAATCTATATATATATAAGACATGCTGCTCCATCACAGTCATTTCCTGCTACTATTCACTGTCAAGTCGCATTACAGAACTACTTCTATAAAGTATAAAGCACTAGCAAGGGAGAAACACTAGCAATGAGAGCAAATGGTTAGGGCAGTCAACAACAGAAAATGACTGTGCACTGAAAACCGAATTAAATCAGATCCTAACACCTTTCACCTGCCTACGTACATGCTGTCCTTTCATTATAATCACAGCTTGACCTACTGATAAAACACTACAACAATAGAGAAAAGAGAGAGAGGGAGAGTACATGTGGAGGAGGCAACGGCACCAACCACTGCAACGTAACATTATTATAGATTTAATTCGTTCTCATGCACTGGCCCACTTCATAAGTGCCCTAATATAGTTAAATAATTACGCAATTCATTACCTAAAAAATGATGGGCCAAAACAGATACGGTGGAAAACAGGTCACCTGTATTCGGGCCTGAATGATTAACGAATCCTATCCTTTTATTTATTTATTTTGCTCCTTCCTTACACAGACTAATCCTGATTCCACAAAAACTTAATTACAGAAGGCCCTGTGCTAATTAAACTTAAACACAGCTTTGGTCTCAGGGTGATTTCTCACATTATTAAATGAGTAATATTCTTTCATAATCAGCCATGACATGGGCTAGGGTGTGTAACCTTACACTGTGCTAATTATGTTGGGATATTCAGAAAGGATTTTGGTGTTGGTGACCTTCCCTTGTTTTTCAGAGATGGTGAACGCTTGTACAGTAGATGCACTTGTTGCACTATGTTGTAATTAATGAAATCATGTGGATAAACAGGTGAGATTGAAAATAAGAGCTGTTGAATTAATCTCAGTGCATATTAAATAATTTTAAAAATTGAGATCATTGTCAGTTAGGCCTTTTATATGCTATCTAACATTCTTCTAAAAGTTAACTTAGCAGCCAGCAAATAAATATCATGGTTCACAGCTGTAACTTAAAAGAAACACTATTGGCTATTTTACAAAAGTGATGAACCAATATTATGGGTGCCATCAGAATGAGAGTTCAATAGTATTGCTTTCTCCAGTGAAAAATCATCTCGTCTGAATCTGGAGAGACATATGCACAGATCAAGCACCATTAACAAAGGAAAACAGTCAAAAAGAGTTCAAAACAAATATGTTGGTGAATTTAGATGTGAGAGAACAGCTGGACTTTTTCACTGGAAGAAGCTTTATTATGGATTATGGATTGGTATTTGTAGGCCTGAAGTGACGGTTTAAAGTTAAAATGCCTTAGTGATGTATTCATTTATTACAAACACACAATTTTTCACTTCACAAGACTAATACATTTAATGGAATTGTGTCATTTACTTGTGGATTATTGTAATGTTTATATGAGTTGTTTGAAGTCTCATTATTATGGCACCCATTCACTGCAGATGATCCACTGATAAAGAAGTGATGCAATGGTACATTTCTTCAAATCTGGTCAGATTAAGAAACAAACTCATCAACATCTTGGATGGCCTGAGGGTGAATCACTTTTCAGCAATTCTTCATTTTTGGGCGAACTGTTTAATTTGTTTCATTTATGAAGTTCTCATTAATAGAATAATTAGTGCAACCCAACAAATGCCTTATGTGTGTGTTATACAATGTGATGCAGAAATAGAAAGCAGTGTAGTTTGATATTTGAGAGGGAAACTGTTGTTGATCTCTCTGTCTGGGTGACAGAGTAGCTCTGTGGTCTGGAGTGACGGCTAACGTTGTGACACACTGACCTACTGATACACTAACACCAGCCATTTTATTCTGTCCCTTTAGAGATTACTCACTGTGTTCGTCAAGATCAGGAGCCAGACATTATGAAGATAAATCTGTGTCTGTCTGGCCCAATTAAATTCATGGTTTAAATGGCAAATTTGTGGCTATTAAGCCTATGTGTATTTACTATGTGCATATATCTGGTAGCGATTCTGGTGACCTAGATATTTATTTTGTGACTGGAATGAAACTCTTGTTTGATATGAAAGGTTATGACAGATTATTGCGAGATAAAGTTTAAAATAATATAAAAAAAATTAAGTTGAATTGTGTACAATTGCTACATAATCTCACAATTTACATCCACAATTGAGACAGATAAAGTCACATTGTGAGATATAGTTACATTGCAAGAGCAAAAGTTCCAATAATGAAATACAAATTCACAATTGTGAGATATAAAATCACGCCACGTTGTCACGCTTTGAAATATAAAGTCGCATTTCCTAGAAACAAAGTTGCAGTTGTGAAATATAAATTCCCATTGTGAGACAGAATACACACTGGGAGATATGACACATTTATAATCAATGAAGTCACAATAATTAGAAATACTGAAAAAATTGTAAGATATAAAGTAACATTGCAAGATAAATAGTCGCAATAATGAATGACAGATTCACAACTGACAAATATTAAGTCATTTTGACATAAAATTTGCAATTCCAAGAAACAAAGTTGACATTGCAATATGTACTCACATTTGGATATACAGTCACAATTACGATAAATGAAATCGCAAGAAATAATGACAAAATCGTGAGATATAAAATCAAACTGCAAGATAGAAAGTCGCAATAATGAAAAACAAATTCACATTGTGAGAAAGTCAGGTTGTGACATATAAAATGTAAATTCCTATATACAAAGTTGCAAAAATTTAGCAAAAGTCACCTTGTGAGATAAAAAACACTGAGAGATATGAAGTCACAATTGTGATAAATAAAGTCCCAATTGTGAGATATGTAGTCACTCTGATGTAGAATGGGGAGGCGGAATGCTCATACATGGAATTGAATTAATTGACAATTAAATTGATTTTTCTTTTTAGAATCTAATTTAACCCCTGATGATATGTCATTAATTGATCTAACTCTAATGTTGTTTGGAAGTAAACATACTAAACAAACTCCTGCTGACTGTATGACTGATTTGATAATGACTGGGAATTATTATTAAATGTCATTAAAGTTGAAGAAATTATAATAAGGTACTGCAGCATCTAATGGTCTCCATACTCTCAGCATCCTAAAAAACAGCAGCCAATTCAATTAAAGCTATGAATGTGGCACTCATCAGCCCATCCAGCTGGCAAACACCCTTAGGCCCAATCCCAATTCTATTTTATACCCCTTCCCCTTCCCCTACCCCTCCGCCTACCCCTTCCCCTTGTCCCTTGAAACAGAGTGTCAAGGGGTAGGGGTGAAAATATTCCCCTAAGAATTGGGACACCACTACTATGCCGTCACACGTCATCATACGTCGTCTAGCTCCTACAATACACACACCTATACTGGTGTGCTGGAGTGCATTAGAGCCTTTAATTACCGTTCTATATTAATGCGCTGCTCACACACACACACACACGCATATATATATATCGGAGATCGCGCAGCTCACACATCCAGGAGAAAAGAAACTTGTCAACACTGCCCCGCGACTTTTATTAATAACAGTTTAAATACTGAATCGCTACATTATATTTTCCAGCAACAAGAGGATAAAATCGCCAAAAATGCTTACATTTATGAGTCTTTTTCTTCGCTCGGGCAGCCATGTTGCCGCTGAAGCCGGTTTACGCTGAGATAATTCATACCCCTTCGTTTGAAGTGTGGTCCCGAAAAATCTTCCTTTGAAGGGCTGTCTGGCCCTTCCCTTACCCCTACCCCTCCAACCAAAAGAGAATTGAGACACCCCTACCCCTTCACGTGAACGCGCAAAACGGAGGGGTAGGGGAAAGGGGAAGAGCTAAGGGGTAGAATTGGGATTGGGCCTTAATGACCTTGAAGAAACTCAGCTAACCTACACTGAACCAGATAGATGATTCAATCACTTTTTGTTCCATTGTTTTAAGACCGGAATGTCTGACGAAAAATAACTAAATTCCCATGCTACATACAGTCTGGATGACTGTTTATTATTCACAAAAACCACAGAAATAAGCATTAATATTCAATATGAGCCTGTTTGCTCTGCAGGGCTGTTTGTAGTAGCGCTTTCTTCTCCTCTCAGCACTTAATCCCCATTCATCTCTTCCTCATTACACAGCGACTGTGATATTTTGGTTCCTCCTTCACTTTTGACCTTTGACCTTTCACCTGTCCACTGAATTAATCGCCTCCTCCAGATAAAACATATTTCCCTGACGTAAATCTTAAGGTGACTAAGGCAGTGTGTGCCCTAGATAACAATACAAGCAGGTACACACACATAGTAACACACCTTTGGGATTCATTTAGCCAAGATTAACACTTCACACACACACACACACACACACACACACACACACACTGTCTGTTTAATGGCTCTAAAGCACAGCTAACTGGATAAAGACTAAACAAAGGTAACTGCAAACCTCATAGGGTCA
>NW_015539887.1:188065-197808 GCF_001515605.1 Sinocyclocheilus anshuiensis
TCTGCTTTTGTATGTGTGAGCATTGCAAACTGGGATTTGAATTGCTCACAATAATATCAACCATATGCCGTGTATTTGTAGTGGATTTACATTGCCTCCACGATCACGTTCATGGGTTGCAAGAAACATTGTTTTGGCGTTCAGGTTGAGGTTTTGTAAATCTGTCTAAGCTTCCGTGTTCGATTTTTTTAAAATCATGCCAGACAGAGTTGGAACTTCCAGCTTGCTGAGCAATTTTCAGGCACAAAATGTATTTTAGTAAGCTGCTTTACTGAATGTCGGCGCTGCATGTAGAATCCTGAAATAGGATAACAAAGGTACAAATTATACAATCACATACAAGTACTGTAGAGAAACATGTCTCCACTCTATTTTGTTTGTATGGCCAACATAAACAGTTAAAATCATTCAGTCTCTTCCATCAAATTCCATCTTATTCCATTAAATCATGGAAATGAACCCCCCAAAGCTAGGCACTTTTTCAGTCATAATCATATTCCATTTTCTGAAGAAAATGTGAGTGGTGGTTGGTTGCTTAGGCATTCTGAGTGGTTGTTAGGGTGTTTTGAGTGGTTGCTAGGTGATCCATCCTTAAATGTAAGACTATAAGATCTTTTTTCCACATTTCATCAATAACCAGGTGAAGAGTTTCTATATATATTACAGTAAAAGCAGTTTTGCAGTGACATCGCCAACTACTGGCCTGGCATGAGTAATAGCATTTTTAGTTGTTTTTCACGAATCTGTGTGAACGAGGATCGTTTTGACATTGTTGTCATTTGTACTTGCATTTCAAAAATGCCAAGGAAAAACCTCTTTTTTCCCCCTAGTTTAGTACGCTGTTGTCATGTAATCATCCCTTAGAGATTAGCACCTTTGGCAACTTCCTTGTAAAGACATGCTTTTGTGTGTGGTCAGCTCAAATGGACAAATGGTCTTGTCAGCAAACATTTCACTTGCAATTAAAAGGATTTGACAAAAACATGAGCAGACTGAATCCGTTATACAATATGTCTTCTCCAGGCAGTCATACACTGTATTGTTCTTATTACACAAAAACTTAAGAATTTCATCAGTCTCCCTACAGGTTTTTAGAGCTAATAGGAGAAGAACTAATGAATGTCGTTTTGTTTCAGCCATTGCAAGATCAAGGCAAGGGGCATGAGGCTTTAGGTATAGTAAGTCTTACATGGCTGCCATTTGATAATCAACTGATATCAGTACATTCTTGTTTCATGAGCATAAACAGACAAATAGGTTTAAATAATAAATAAATAAAGTAAAAAATTACTTGTGATCTCATCACTCTCATCAAGGTTGTTTCTTGGTGTGATATAATGGGATGAAATGTACAGTGTTCATTAACAATCAACACAAAACCCGAGTGAAATGTAAGTAAATCATAACATGCACTTAACACTAGATACTGACTGGAAGGAATGATGTCCTAATATCCGGAGAAAGCTATCCGTTAACATTCATGCACAGTCCAAAAGATCTACCAACAACTGTCCTAAACTGTGAGGTTAAAGGCAGCAAATAGAGATCCCTAAAAATCATGTTATACATTTTTTTTTAGCAATTTAACTGTTAGAAAATTTGTTTGGTTTTTAATACATAAAAAGAAACCAAGCAGAACTAATAGAATAGAGAGTGCTAGTGTTAGGTCAAGTATTTTTATATGAAATAAAAGAACAAGTATAGAATATAAATATAATAGAGTGCTAGTGTTAGAGGGTCACGTATTTCTATAAAGAAGAAGAAAAGTAGATAGAATAGAAATTTAATAGAGAGTTGCTAAAAGTGTGGATGGAAGAGATGTGTCTTTAGACATTTCTTGAAGATGGCTAAAGACTGTTTGGATCGAGTTGGGCAGGTCATCCCACCAGGAGGGACAGTTAATGTAAAAGTCTGTGAAAGTGATTTTGTGCCTCTTTGGGATGGCACTATAATGCGGCATTCGCTTGCAGAGAGCAAGATTCTGGAGGGCACATATGTGAATTTACAGTAGGTAAAGGGGTGCAGAGCAAGGGGTTGTTTTGTAGGCAAACATATTGCCTTGAATTTTATGCGAGCGGCTATTGGTAGCCAGTGCAAATTGATGAACAGAGGTGTGACATTCGCTCATTTCAGCTTGTTAAGACTACTCTTGCAGTTCACTACAGTGAAAGATGAAGCTTCACATGCACTTGCATTTTCCACTCTTCTGCATTAGAAAGGAAGTGAATGGAGCATGAAGTCTAGTGTGGCTGCATTTTATACAGGATCCTTTTCTTTCAACCTAGCCAGATCTTAAACAAATCAATTAAAATGGTAATATGCTTTCTATATTCTCGTTTTACAAACATCCACTGGGATTCCCAGTATTATCAACAACTGCATTGCTTGAGGACTCACTGCTAATGATATCCAATCTAAAACATTCCCCAGTATCATTACTGCAACAATTCCCACTCATGCATTAACTGACTTCCAAAACACATTCTTTTCCCATTTCTTTAATTCTTCTGGTGCAATTTAATCGTCGCCCAACATCAATTCATCAAATATGTCCAAGAAATCTGCAGAATGCATGGACAATGAGAGCCGTGTTCTGTGTAGCCTAAAGCTGTTGCAGTTGCTGCATAAGGACTAAGGAGCAATATCAGGCGAGCACATGATCCTGTACTATGAGGCGACTCGTTTTCCCCAGCGCTTCTCTTCTCTCTGATACCTCCCCTGCGGCCAAGCCACGGCGCAGCTCTGCTAGTAACGACGCAAAGCTGAAGAGGAAAGGAAGGATGAGAGAGAAAGAAGCGCGGCCGTGCGGAACGAGGAACCCGCATCAGCCACATCGCGTCTGCCGCAGCTGGAGTTATAATGACAACCGCCGCTAGAGAGACTCTATCCGTCTCTGCCTATCTGTTAACGGAAGACTGAGAGGAATTCCGGTGACTGTCAGCTCGTTTCAACACTGAAGCGTGTGTTTGAGAGAAAGCGTCGGTGATTATCAGCTCGTGACCCGTGTAATTAATGCCCATCCGTCTGTCTGCAGCAAATAGTACGTCAAATAAAAACGAAAAGTCGTGGTATTGATACGCAAAAATGGACTTTGGCGTGTATGCTACGCGATGGGCAGGTTTAGGGTTGTGGGGTAGATGCGAATCATATGTACGCGAAAACTGCGTATCATATGCACGCCAACAAATTTCGTATCATATGTACGCCAAACACATGCGTATCATATGCACGCCAAACACATGCGTATCATATGCATGCCAAAGGCCATTTTTGCGTATCAATACCACGAGTTTTCGTTTTTATTTGGCGTACTATTTATACGCATTTTCACGAGACCGGGCTCAGCATACTAGCCCAACGATTAATCTATATCTATAAACAACATATTGCGGTCATTCACGCGATGTATGTGTGACTGCAGAAGAGCACTGCAGCTCTGTGAAATCTCTTTCTTTGAGGAACTCCGGCTTTGTGTCGCCTCAAACACCACTGAAGATCACGGTTTGAGTCAAACTCCGTTTGCAAAGGAGCTGTTATTCAACGCTGACAACAATAGAAAATATTGGCTAGTTTTGTGTGTCTATGAGAGAGAGCGCGCTTAGTAATCACATATCATTAAGTGGGTGTCCCTTAGTAACATAATATCACAGATGCCATTCAGTCGTACCAAATGGAGGCGAGAAATGCGTTAAAGGCTGTTCACTGCCGCTTATTATTGTGCTGAAAGTGCTCGAGTTTGTTCAAACAAGCATACAGTAATTCTATGTTATTGTTAGGTTAATATATTTTTTAAAATCTATCTTAAAATAAAGAAATCTGAATTCTAAAACCATATCAACGTTACTAAATATTTGATATTTGAGGATATTCAAGTTAGACCCCAGTTCCAAAGATGCATAATACAGGCTAGTAGCCTATAGGCCTATATTATGCAAAAAGCAGTAGGCTACATTAATTGTGTAGGATGTCTGTATACACACAGTATTCAGATGCCAAAAACACCTGGTTGACTTGCTGCATCTGCTGAGAAGTAGTGTAGTGCCGGGGGATATATTTTGAGGCCACTGGAGCTATGGAGCCATCATGTTTAATAAGTTGAAAAACAAAAGTGAGAACTGTGTACCAGGTGGCTGTCTTTAAAAGCAAGTGTTTTCGGTACTAAGAAAGTAGTTTTTTTTTTTTTTGCTGTTAAACTGTACTGTTTGTTTACAGTGGACAATAAATGAAAATCACCCCATTATTATCACAATGCATGAATCTAAACTGTGAACTTCATTGTGTGAGCTTCATTTTATCTTTAACAATACCAAAGTAAATGTTTGAAAGCATACTTCATTAAGACATCATTTCTTCATCAAATTCAGTACACACTCTGAAAGTATAGGAATTCAGACGCTATTATTAACTGTTATTCGGTGATGTGTCTGTGTTTATTCTTGCCATGGTAAGATGACCAGAAGTAAATAACCATCCTTAACCATAGGTTCAGGACCCACCAGCGGGCCTCACTTTCAAGGATTATGATTTCATGTCATTTTTATGCAGGATTACGTAAAATTATTAAAAGGAATATATTGTTATCATTAATATAATAAGACTGTAAACCCCCATAACAATTTTTTTCTGATTGTTTCCCAGTTTACTTTAACAACAACAATCAAAAAAATATTAAAAACAAGCAGCTTTGTCATAATTATAGCTGCAAAAAAATCATTTTAGTTAAAAATAGATTTACAATGTTAAAGTTAATCCAGATTTATGAATTCAGATGTTATTTAAGGTAGTATACAATAATAATTTTATTAATACATAAAAATATATACATAAAAATTTAATTATAATGCTAAATAAAATACATAAAATAAAATCATTTTATGTTTATTCAAAAATGAAAATGATCTCAATTTCAAATTATCTAAACCACTGATGACAGAACTGAAGTAAATTTAGAAACGCTGTTATTTCAGAGAGCATTTGTAGAAATCAAATAAATAAATACAATTGTTGTACATGAATAGTACTTTTATATGTGCTTTCACATGGACATCAGAGGCCTAGAAAAAGCAATTTCATTCTACATAAGGATGGCTGGTTGCGCCTCATGATGATGGGCATGTTGAGATATGACTAGCGTAATATTAGCCTACTCACTTTATTTCAGTGAACACCTATCACTTCAAATTGTGAATTTGTTGACCTTGATTTGACCCCCAAACCCACCCCACAGCTGGTTTTATTGGTCAACTAAATCAAGCAGTCACCTGTCAAGAAAAGGTCAGACTTGATGGATTCAGTTCAGAATAAATTACGAATGGATCTGAAGCGTGACAAACAGTAATGCTATTTATTAGGATGTGCAACCAACTAAGATTGAGGTCAGGGTGTATTTTTTCAGCATTGTGCAGATAATCTACACGCATCTACTTAAAATGAACCCTACTTTTTCAAAGTGTACTCCTGATCTTGCTCAAATTGATTCATAAGTATATATCATTTCAAACAGAAAAATATATACATGTTTGTCTTTATAATATTTTAGCATTATTAACTAACTCTCCTTTTCGTATAAAATTAGGAATCCCTCTTATTTTCCACCCCTTCTCCTGCAGCCACCTGGCTTCATTCACACATCAATTTCACAATTCAGGCAGTTCACAATGTATTCCACTCAATATATTTTTTTCTAGTTAAATTAGCAGAAGCTAAACGGGTTGTGTTTAGTAACACTTCATTTTGATAGTCCACTTTAGACATTTAACTAACTATAAGTAACTTTGCAACTGCATGTCAACTAGCAGTCATTAGAGTTTTAGTATAATGTCTGCTTAATATCTGCTAACACTTTTTTCACTTTTGATGCTCCCCCAACAGCCATTCAATGCAGAATTCCTCTACATGTTACTGTGAAGTAAGAAGTCAGCAATATTAACCCACAACAACAGGTCAAATAATGTAAATAATGGCTTAGAAAGCTTCCGTAACTTAATCCTAAAGTTCATGTTTGATACACACATATTTAAGGCCTCTGAATTATTATGTTGAACACTTTGCTGAAAACATATTGTACATAATCCACTACTTGCCTTCTGTCGCCTGATTGATAGCTTATACTTTTTTTTAGCAAGTCAAAGGACTTTTAGTATAATTATAAAAATGTCCCCCTTCTGGGGCCAGTTGCATAAACATAGCCACTGTGTTAAGACTGTGTCTTAAGAACTAGTTTGACCAGCTAGTTGTTAGCCAAGAGGTAATCAAACTTACCTTTTGGATTCAAATGAGACCATTCTCCCTTTTTATAACTGACTTTAAGAAATTATGACCAGTCTTAAAGAGAAAAAATTAGATGACTAACTTTTTAAGTCTAGTCTAAGCGGTGTATGCAACCTAGGTCTTGGAACATGTTTGTTTTTGCTGTGAAATCTTTATTGGTTTTTATAAGATAAACATTAGAATATATTTTTTATATTGTTATTAATGTTTCAAGGTTTATTTGATTATCCATACATCTTTTTTTTTTTTTTAGAAGAATCATGTTTAAAGTGTGAGTATCAAATATGATGCAATAAGCTGTTAAATATCATCTGAAACATATTGTTGGAAGATATAGAATGACAACAGATGTTTAAATGCATTTTATGTAAGTCTCCTATACTATTATAAAGATCCCATTGATTTAGATCACAAGAATTTCAGAATTTCAGAATTTCATCTTACTTTTTGGACATATAAATATCAGCAAACTGCACCAACTTGCATATTTTCTAATTTGGGGGATTTTTTTTTCTTCTCATGTGAGCTCCATATTCTCCTATATTATACTATATGAGCCATAAAAGCCTGATGCATCAAATATGATACTCAACAATAAACACATGTACACACTTTTTAGATACATAGGTTTTGTGTAAAGGTTCAATATATTTCAATATTTTCTTACTATTATTTCAAATGTCATGCTTTGCAGGGTTAATACAAAACCTGCTCTACACACATAAATGCAAACCCAGTCAGGAGTAATAACACTCCCTGAGGAACAATACCACACTTGCAGTGAGTTTAGTCCTGGGAATAATCACACTCTGCATGTTAAGTATGACATTACTACATGACCAGTTATTTAGCGCCATGCCTGAGTCACACTTTTATTCACTCACTTACGATACTGGACATTTTAATACAAAGCATATTCCCCATCTGGGTTGTGAATGTCTGTGCGTGTTATTTGCTTTATTATTTGCTGAGTCAGGCAGCTGGAGACATGGCAGCAAGGGGATCATTATGAAGCTCTCGCTGCGGACTCATGCCAAAGCCCACGGCATGCTGCACTGAGTTCAGAAACTGCCAGAGGCACAACAGCTCTCGCTCATCCATACATTAAAGTCTCAGGTATCTAATGTGGTTAAAGCACATTAGGTCTGTGCAGGTTTCTGTTGTTAAACTGGTAATCTATAAAGGTACATTGATTTAATATAGCTAATTGTTTCCATGCTTTGTTTAAAGGGATAGTTCACCCCAAAATGAAAATTTTGTCATCGTTTACTCACCCTCATGTCGTTCCAAACCTGTATGAGTTTCTTTCTTATGCTGAACATAAAAGAAGATATTTTGAAGAATGCAACAGTTGTTGGTCCCCATTGACTTCCATAATAGGGAAAGAACTACTATGGAAGTCAATGCATGGGGACCATAAACAGTTTGGTTCTTCAAAATTCTTCAAAATATCTTCAACATAAGAAAGAAACTTTTGAATATTTTTAAGATATTTTGAATAATGCTGGTAACAGTATTTAACGTCCACATGCTATGGACGTCAATGGCTACTGTCAACCATTTGGTTACACACACACATTCTTCAAAATATCTTCTTTTGTGTTCAGCAGAAGAAAGAAACTCATACAGGTTTGGAACAACTTGAGGGTAAGTAAATGATGACAGAATTTTCATTTTGGGTGAACTTTCCCTGTAATTTTGAACACTGTTCATTCCCATAATAATAGAATTGTATCGATTTTTATCCCAAAATCAACTGCAGTGCACCTTTTTAAAGGCAAATAGAAAACAAGAAGAACTCCCATGCCTTTGACTCAGGAGAAAAAATTAAGTGTCTTTGGTTCACGTGCAGCATGCAATGCAATTTCACTATGTAATGCGATTTCACTTTTTGGCACTAACTTAAATGGCTTTTGACTAAAAGATTTTGGGTATCAGAGCGAGTTATTTCACAGAGGGATGAATGTGTTTTTCAGCCTGATTCGGTTGTTTTATAAAGCGCCTCTCCAGTGTGATTCCAGCCTCACAGTCTGACATCTGGGTCACAACTGAGGATGTGTAGAATTATTTAGCAGATATTTGGAGAAAGTATAAGCAAACATACTTATTTGATACCAAAACACTTTAGGAGAACAAACCAAGACATACCGTCGAGTGATTTTTGACATAGCAATAGAGCCAGAGATGATGCAGAAAATCATGCAAAAAGGCCATTGAACAAGCTTTCAAAGTAACGAAAGGTTATTGCTCTCTATTATAAGGGTAATTACATGTTTGAAATGCTGCTGTGCCATTAAATGATTAAATCAATAAGCACAGAGGACAACATTTTTTTGTGATCACATGACTCATAAATGCATGAAAACCTAATTTATCGGTACTATGATGAATAGTGGTTGTTGTTTTTGAACCTTTGTGGTGAGACTGTGATAATGGATGCAAGAAAATGCATTTCTTTTCATGGCAGCTCATAAGCCCACACATTTCTGCACCACATCTGTTATTGCAACAAAACAGCAAAGCATTATTTGCATTATCGCAGTGCTAAGCTGTATTTGCTTGTTTGTTTTGAATCATTTACTACAGTGATCTCAGCAGGATGAGAGTGTGTCCAGTCTTTGTGACGTCCACTGGCTTCATATCACATCACAAGGCTTCACTTTACAGATCAATATTGGGCTACAGAGCTGGACAGAGAAAGTGGTAAACACCCAGAATCTTATACCACACACACTGATGCAGATGAGGATGTCTCATATAATGCTTTACTCTACTTAGTAATAGTGTATAAAGAGCCACACGTTCTGTTGACTCTGTTCAGATTTGTCCTTATTATTACTAAAGTATATTTGCAAACTCAGTGCCTCTGTGTGACAATCTAATCCTGTACAAAACTAGATTCATAGTCATAAATTTCCCCAAAAATTCAAATACTTCTACAATAACCCAAATGCTGCTTAAATCTCAAACAGTATTAGATAGACATTTACTACTTATTATGACAACATACCTTATAAAATATATGTGTGTATGTGTATGTTTATGTGGTTTATGAGGACACAAATTTTTATAATGACATGGGTATGACATAGGTATTACAACGAGAAGGTGATTTATGAGGACATTTTGAGTGTCCCCGTAATTTAAAAGGCTTATAAATCATTCAGAATGAAGTTTTTTTTAAATCTAAAAATGCACAAAGTTTCCTGTGAGGGGTAGGTTTAGGGGTAGGGTTGGAGTAGGGCAACAGAAAATATGGTTTGAACAGTATAAAAACCATTACGCCTATGGAGAGTCCTCATAAACCATAAAAACCAACATGCGTGTGTGTGTGTGTGTATGTGTATATACACACACACACACACACACATATATATATCTTATATATATATCTACACACAGAATCTTATACCATATATACAGTGGGTACGGAAAGTATTCAGACCCCCTTAAATTTTTCACTCTTTGTTATA
>NW_015539887.1:197851-214004 GCF_001515605.1 Sinocyclocheilus anshuiensis
AATAAATCTGCAAAAATGTCAACGATTCTGTGTTTTTCTGTCAATATGGGGTGCTGTGTGTACATTAATGAGGAAAAAAAATTAACTTAAATGATTTTAGCAAATGGCTGCAATATAACAAAGAGTGAAAAATTTAAGGGGGTCTGAATACTTTCCGTACCCACTGTATATATATATATATATATATGGTATAATATAAGGTATAATATATATATATGTGTGTGTGTGTGTGTGTGTGTGTGTGTATATACAAACAATTGCCAAAAGTATTGGGACCCCCTCTTCTAATGACTTGTACATATGGGTACAAGACACTTCCAAAACTGTTGCAACAGAGATGGAAACACAATTTTTAAATACATTAATTATGTTTCCATCTTTGTTGCCACAGTTTTGGAAGTGCATTTTTCTGTTCTAAAGAAGGGGGTGTCCCCTTTTGTCCATATAGTGTATAAAAGTCATTGGGGTTTGGTGATGAGTTTTTGGCTCAAGGTCTGCATTTATCTATCTATCTATGTGTGTGCGTGTGTGTAAAAAGTGTAATTTCTAGTGGCAGATTCCCAAACTTTTTTGTCAGCCAAACCTCTTTGATGTAACAAATTTGCTTTAAGTAAACCCTGAGATTTTAAGTTTATATTTCAATAATTTAACAATATATTCATATGATTCAGGGTTCTTTGACGTTAGTTAATGGTCACATGACATACAGGTCAAGAAATAAAATATTTCATGCTTTTTATTTAACATTTTTTAAACAATTTAATACAACAGTCTACTTCAAAACCACAAAAAAAAATTTGCGATTATATACAGTCATGGTCAGAATTATTGGCACCCTTAGTAAATATGATCAAAGAATACTGTGAAAATAAATCTGCATTGTTAATAATTTTGATCTTTTATTTAAAAAATTCACATAAATCTAACCTTTCATTGGAGAATAAGAATTTTTTTTTTAAGGTTTTCTGACCCTGAGACTCTGTGATTTTCTGCAATTCTCCAGCTGTGGTCTTTGGAGAGTCTTTAGCCACTCAAACTCTCCTCCTCACCGTGCATTAGGACGATATAGACACACGTTTTTACTCATAAGAATTTCTAGGGGTGCCAATAATTGTGTCCAACATGTATTTGAGAAAAACATTTATTTCATAATGAGATTTTCCCCCATTTCAATTGTTTTAGTTCAATGAAAGAAAGCTTGTTTGTTTTTGTATTACCAAATTCTGACACAAAGTTTAAACAGGTTAGTTATTTTTATGTTTTCACTTTTGTCATTAAAAATAAAAACAAATAAGCAAATTACAAACAATAGGACAAAGATACAAAAAAGGTAAAGAGTGTTTTGATATTTTGGGTAGGTATTTAGGTTCAAAATAGAAGAGAATTTGAATAATTACATGTAAAATAAAACACTGCACTGCCTTCGACTCTATATATTGAATATACATTGAACTTAGTGTTCCCGTGGCTCAGTGGTAGAGCATTGCTTTAGCAGCGCAAAAGGTTGTGGGTTCAATTCCCAGGGAACACACATACTGGTAAAAAATTTATAGCCTGAATCCACTGTAAGTCGCTTTGGATAAAAGTGTCTGCTAAATGCATAAATGAATTATTAATTATAAATTATAATTATTACATTGATCCTTTTTTAAAGCTACAAAAGTTATTCAGTCAAAAGAAGTATGAAATATTCTCCTTTTCTTTTGTTGTTATATTAAGATTAACAGCATAGCAGCAGGTATATTGGGCTGCTGTCACTATAAGACAGAATGCACAGGTTCAATATACTGATGCACATCCATTTTTGTCCCTACTGTTTTCATACTTAACTGACTGTGGTTAAGTGAGTACTCACCAGGAGGGGTTTTTGGAATTTTGATGAACACTGATCTGTTGTTAGATTCTGTACAATTCTGAGTGAAATTAAACGGAGAAGCCTCCCCTGCAGCATTTATTCAAACAAACACAAAATTAAAAATAGATGACACATCAGATGACCCATTAGAGAGATAGACACACATTTATGTTTGTGGAAACAAAATCTCATAGTACAGAACCACATATTCAAATGAGGTTCACAGTATGTCTTAAGTAGTTTGGCTGAATTGATTCCGGTGTTTGATTATGTACCTCAAAACAGAATGTTACCGGTCCCACACAGCGTGTTGACCTCCATTTTAGTGCTGCGCTGTGATATAAACCCTATTTATCAAACCCTCCTCCCTTTTCCTCCCTCCTCTCTTCCGTTCCTCCCCCTGCCTCTCTCTCGCTCTCTTTCCTCCTCACTGTGTGGATGTGAGGCAGGTGGCCCAGCAAGAGAAGTTTGACACAGTTTCTACATCTGATGTTTAATGTACTGTAGTGCTGATGTTGAACGTGTGCGTGACTGTTCTGGGCCAAAGTCAGCTTGTTCTGCACCACTTCTCATGACACAATGCATCTGAAACTTAAACTATGTCAAAATGCAGGAAAGTGTGTAGAACAGTGTTTCCCAACCATAGCTTCATTCATAAGGCTCAAGTACCTCTTCATCAACACCTAATAAGAAATATTTTATTTTTTCAATTATGTTTTACTGGATATCATTCATCACTATCATTAATAATCTATTAATATTATAAAATATTACAACATTCTTAAGTATTATAAATTAAATATTTTACAATATTACTACATATTACATTATTTTTCCTTAAAGGGAATTGAACAAAATAATTAAAGTTGAGGTCATAAGAATATTAGATCATATTTCTTTGACAACAAAATAGGACAGTTGCTTTTAAAACATTTTCTGTCTAACCAATAGAATACAGAAACTGAAACCACAAACCTTTTAAGCAAAGACACCAAATAAATGCTGTGAAAGATCTGGTTTTAAAGTGTGTTTATTGCAGACTGTAGTAAAATACTAAGTGGAAAATAAATGATTCTATTAATGTCAAGCCTACATTTACCAACCTATCTCCTCTGAGATATAGTATTTTTAAAATACCCAATTTCTTTCTAAATCAGATTACATTTGACTTGAAGGTGTATTTAAAGGGATAGTTCACCCCAAAATAAAATCTGTCATTATTTACTCACCCTCATGCCACTCTAAACCTGACTTTCTTTCTTCTGCAGTATACAAAAGAAGATATTATGAAGAATGCTGGCAACCAAACAACCAACTGACTTCCAATGGATAGACCAAACAAAACACTGAGGCATTTCTCAAAATATCTTCTTTTATGTTACGGAACGACATGAGGGTGAGCAAATGATGACAGAATTTTAATTCTCGAGTGAACTCTCTCCTTAATGTGCCACCGAACCAGCTAGGACTGATCATTTTAGACTTATTCGTCAAGTGTGTGTCGGATTCAGGATGGTCCCAACCTGATTCCCTCCTCTCCCTCACACACATTCCCCTCAATTCTCCTGCATGTATCACCCCCTCCCTCCACCCCTCTCTCCATCTCCCTCTCACTGCAATGAAACTCAGCATGTTTGCTATCTCTCCCTCTCACTTTCCAGCCGATTTCAATGTGCAACACGATACCACAAGTGCCTCTCCAACAGTAGAAATTTTCGGCCTCCGTAATAGCCGTAAACAGGCTCTATCAATGCATTTCATCGCTCCATCATCTCAGCCTCCCACACACAGACACCATGCAGTAGCATAAATCAAGAGATGTGGGTTGGAATCCACACACACGCAAGTCCGCACACCCCAGTGAACGCACAGTGTGACAGCTCAGACGTTTAACTCAACATTTCCCTCAACCAGCCAAATTCATTTCACACATCCCAAACGTGCGGCGACAATCGCCAGCCACACACCAGCAACCCCCTTCCTGGTGCTGCAATTACCCCTCACACTTAATACACCCGCTCACGTGCACCCTGCCGGAAAGTAGAAGAAAAGAAGTGGGTCTTACTGAGGGTTCGAGAGCCGATACATCCCATGGTTTATTCACAAAGGCCCTGGATACAAGCAAGGAAGCGCTAGCCTTTCACCATACATTCTCTCCTCTCTCTCCTTTCTCTTTTCTGGCTGCTGATTCTCTCCACTCATGCTGCTCCCTCCCTCCCTCTCTTTCTCTCTCTCTCTCTCTCTCTCTCTCTGTGCAGTCAGGGTGTCTTACCTCTTAGCCTGCGAGTCAATGTGTTAAAAATGAGCACTTATTATAACACTGGTGTAGTTATAATCACAAATTATAGGTATAATATTCATTTTATGCACTTCATTAGGGTTGAAAATTGTGTAAAGATTTTTAGGTGTATTTGTAGTAGATAATAGTTCAAAATCATAATCTCACAGAGAACTGAAAATGCAAAGTTGATTTTTGTGTGTATTTATGTGTGGGTCATACAGGTTTTCATTGTTATTGCCACAACTGTGCGCTGCTGCACGGATAGGATTCTCTTGCCCCGTATCTCTAGAGGGCTCAAACAGCTCCCACAATGCAGTACAGATGTCTCTCTCTCTCTCTCTCTTTGCCCTGACCACTGAACCCAGCTCGCACAAACACTCATTACCGCAATACTTGAAAATCATACAATATCGCCACAGGATATTCCTATGAGGGCTCTCAAAACTTGAAAGCACTCTCTCTCTCTTTCTCTCTCTCCTGTCATTCTGTTCATTCTGGTCCCTCCCTCTGTCTTGGTGGCAAAAACACACAGGAGGAGTGGCTTTGTTATCTGGAGATCACTGCCGCCCACTCTATCTCTATAACTCTGCTTTGTCCTTTCCTTCTTTCCATCCTGACCTGCATATTCATTTAATTACCATGAGGTGATGTCTTTATCTTTGCTTTTCCCTCTTTCTCATGTATAATACATGCACGGGGCTGTTTCTCTATGTATTTGTCATAAGCTCAGTGATGCAGAATGGGTATAAAAGAGGGAGGGTCAATCCGTTTTTACTTGAGTTCAGCCAGAGAGAAATGGAGGGGTTGAGAATTTCAAAAAGAAACAGAATGAGATTGAAAGTAGAAAAGAGTAAGAGAAAGGGGCAAAGGAGAGGTGAGGGAGGGAGATGAGGCACAAGAAGAAATTTGGGCAGAGAGGGAGAAAGAGAGAAAGGGAGAGAGAAAGAGAGAGAGATGGAGGGAGGGGGATGGTTAATTCTGTATGCACACAAAAAGACGGTTACGCAGCAGTCCAGCTGTAATCTACCCAATCCTGGAGAGTCGTACTGTGCCCTGGCTATTTATAGATTATCGCCTTTTCTACTATGCGTGTGTGTATGTGTTCTCTAATGTGATGTGGTGGTGCTTTGTAAATTGGCCTGCTCTATTGTATGAGCCAATGAATTTGTCCTGATCAAATTAATTAGAATTCTCTATTTGATCTGTGGACAATAATACATGTTAATTGCTAGACTGTGAAAGCAGGATCTATTTAACCTGTGCGTTTGTGTGTGTGTGTACATGTGTGTGTGTGAGTGAGTCAGATGTTATCTACATTTTAAGGGCCACATGTCCCCACAAGGATAAGAAAACAGATTAATAAACATATTACATGAAATCTTGAATAAAAGAAAAAAGAAAGAAAAGAAAATATAGGTCAGTAACATTTTAAAGTAAGGTTAAATTTGTTTATTTCTCATGAACTAACAATGACATATTTTTACAGCATTTATTAGTCTAGGTTAGTGTTAATAAATATTATAAAAAATATAAATTCATGATAATGTAATTAATCAATATTTAAAAAATAATATTGTTTATTTATAATTATTTTTTATCACAATACCTTAATATCAATGTTAAAACTGTAGTATATGTGGAAATCAAGAATAATAAATGCTGTAAAAGAATTGTTCATTGGTAGTTCATAATGCATACTATATTAACTAGAATCTTATTGTATAGTGTTAGAAAAATGTAAATAGATAAGCAGATAGAACATAACATTGTTTAACTAATTATCATTTGTTATTTCAGCTTGATATTCTGACTTAAAACAATGTACTGTTACATTATGAATTAAATAAAATAAGGATAGGAAAAAATCACATACATTCTGGGATCCAGCTGATGGTCCCCGTGAGGAATAATGTTGTAAAATGTATAAAAAAAATGTATAGAGTTTCTGCAAATGTTGGTTTTAGGGGTAGAAGATATAAGTCCAAGGAAAGTCATCAATATGATAAATGTGTGTGCATGTGTGTGTGTGTCTGTGTGTCTGTGTGTGTGATTTGCACATATGCTCACAAATATCTAATGCCATGGTTGTATCTAAAGATACAGCAGGAGAAAAGGATTTCATGTCCAATATGCTCTCTCTCTCTCTCTCTCTCTCTCTCTCTCTCTCTCTCTTGCGCACACTGACATTTCGGACATTCATTGACACAATGCAATCTCTAGCTACTTAACCAAACCCTACCCATCAGAACTAAGCGCCTCACCAAAACCCTTATCCTAAACCTAACCTTTACCCAATTAGCCTATAACCTGATCCCTAAAACCAAGTCTTGAACCTCAAACAGGCCTTTAAAGGGGTCTCAGAACGTGAGGACCGAATGCCAACATGTCGTCACTTTACTCTCTTTTTCCTCATTCCAGTGGCTTAAAACTTAAACCAGTCCTCACAAAGATAGCTGTATAAATACACACACACATTCCCTCTTCAATCCCCCCCGCCCATTTTGTTATCTGCCAGAGTTCCTTACTTCCAAATTTCCTAGTGCCCCTCATACAGTACAAACATATGTCAACACGCTTACACACACATAATCTCTCAGTGTGCTATGATTAATGTCTGTTCTCTGTCAGAGCATTGAAAAGGAAAGAGCAAGGCAAAAAGAGGGAGACCCACACTGTGTATAATCTCACATTAACATGGCAACCCAACGGATGCCAGGATCAGAATCGTCTCCACATGGGGCCATCCCACCCAAGGATGAGCATACCCCACCCTGGGCCCATTCTAAGGTTAATAAGCAAAGCAATTTTAATTCAAATGTGTATAGAACCATGAAGTCAACATGACTGTACTGCATTTTTTCTTACTAAAAAGGTTTGTGTTAATCCTAAAAACAGTCCCAGTCAGTGATGTGAGCCAGCAGGTACATGTGCTATGGCATGTTGCACAGAAATACATGGTAAAAATATGTGGACACCACCCTCTAATTGAAGTTTGGTTAATTTCTATGAGGACAAGTCTTTATACTATGTTATTGCTACAAGAGTATGTGCTTTCAACTTTGTTGCAATAGGGCCCTTTTAATCCCCTGTGCACAATGTATGGTCCATATAAAAATAGTTTACGGAGACTTGTGTGGAAGAACATGATTGGCTTGCACAAAGCCTAGACCTGACACCCATTGAACACCTTTGGAATGAATTTTAACACCGACTGCAAGCCCAGCCACAGTGATCAACAACAGTGACTGACCTCTCTGATGCTCTTTTGTTTGAATGGGAACAAGTCTCCACAGCCCCCATGTTCCAACATCTAGTAGAAAACCTTCCCAGAGGAACTGAAGCTGTTATAGCAGCGAAAGGGACAGATTAATACTTTTCGCCACGCTTTGGAAATTAAATGTTCAACAGGACACAAGAGCATCAGTGAGGTCAGACATTGAAGTTGGCTGTTCCAATTTATTCCGAAGGTCTTCAGTACAGGATCAGGTCTGGGTTTTTAATACAGGCCAGTCACGTTTTTCCACATCAGACATAGTAAATAATTTCTTTTATGGTCACGATTGCACAGTGTGATTGCAATTTTGGAGCAGAAAAGGCCCATCTCAAACTGTTGCATTAAAGTTTAAAGTACACAGTTCTCTAAAATGTCATTTGATTAAGATTTGTCTTCCCTAAAGTTACTGGAATTGCCAAACCCATTAAGTAAAAAAGGGTGTCCATATCCTTTTGACCATAGTTGATTTGTTGATGTTGATTTGGGGTATCTTGGAGACGAGTAGTATCTAAGTCACATCGATCTGTGCATGGAGTACCCCAGGGTTCAGTTCTAGGTCCTCTTCCATTCTTAATATAGGACCTGTTCTCTTCTGAATATACACAGCATCGCTGGGACTTATTATCCAGGTACATATTTTTTCTTTCAACTGTTACAACAATGGCACACAGCTCTACTTCTCGTTCCAGGCTGACAACTCCACAGTAGCTGCATGGATCTCAGACTGCCTGGTAGCCAATTTGGCCTAAATTATCGAAGGATATGTCCAACTCAATCTAGCAAAGACAGAGTTCTCTACTCTTATCAGTCAGTTGCAATTTCACCATTCAGCTAGACTCGTGTACAATAATGCATCCAGAACAACTGAACTTTACAGAGCGCATTGCAAAGATGACCAGGTCATGCAGATTTGCATTGAACAGATCTGGCCATTTCTATCTGAGCATGCTACACAGCACCTTGTTGTGGGTCTCGTGCATGTTACAACCCTCTTTGTCTTGCTTCACTGGCTGCCAGTTGTCTCTTATACCAAGACACTGATGCTCAGATATCTTTCACTATGTCTCACTTTCATCTCTAGTCTGTACTTCTCTGACTAACCTTGAAATTTGTATAGCAGCACGTCTCATATTACTGGCTCTTTAGGATGAATCACTTATTTTGTCTTCCAAGTCACTTCAGATAAAAGCTTCTGCCAATGAATAAATGGAAATGGAAGAGCTGGTGTATGTGCAAAGTTTGTGTCCAAACCCTTCCACCCCTCCCCCTACAAAATGACAATACCCCCAAAAAACAGTCACAAGATTCAATTATGTTTTCATTGCTCAAGCTGGCATGCATCATAGTCCTCTCTTATCTGTTTTTTGGTTGTTTGTTTATTTAAGGACTGCCATGGAATGTGAATATTGGTTAAATGAATTGGTTGTTGATTGGACGGAAGCAAGCTTGCAGTCAATTGAAGAAAGAGGCGGGTTTGTTGACTAAATTATTGAAGTCTGGCATACATCACCAAAGCTATGGAGTTCAAATTAAGTACAGTGCATACGGAAAGTATTCACAGCACTTCACTTTTTCCACATTTTGTTATGTTACAGCCTTATTCCAAAATGGATTAAATTAATTATTTTCCTCAATTCTACAAACAATACCCCATAATGACAACGTGAAAAAAGTTTGTTTGAAATCTTGAAAAAATGAAGAAAAAAAATAAATAAATAAAAATAAATCACATGTACATAAGTATTCACAGCCTTTGCTCAATACTTTGTTGAAGCACCTCTGGCACCAATTACAGCCTCAAGGCTCTTTGAGTATTATGCTACAAGCTTGGCACACCTATTTTTGGGCAGTTTCTTCCATTCTTCTTTGCAGGACCTCTCAAGCTCCATCAGGTTGAATGGGGAGCGTAGGTTCACAGCCATTTTCAGAGAAATGTTCAATCGGGTTCAAGTCTGGGCTCTGGCTGGGCCACTCAAGGACATTCACAGAGATGTCCCGTGGCCACTCCTTTGTTACATTGGCTGTGTGCTTAGGGTCATTGTCCTGTTGGAAGATGAACCTTCACCCCAGTCTAAGATCCAGAGCAGGTTTTCATCAAGGATGCCTCTGTACATTGCTGCATTCGTCATTCCCTCAATCCTGACTAGTCTTCTGTCTTCTTGGTCACCTCCCTGACTAAGGCCCTTCTCCCCCGATCACTCAGTTTGGCCGGGTGGCCCACTCTAGAAAGAGTGCTGGTAGTTCCAAACTTCTTCCATTTACGGATGAAGGAGGGCACTGTGCTCATTGGGACCTTCAATGCTGCAGACATTTTTCTGTACGCTTCCCCAGATCTGTGCCTCGATACAATCCTGTTTCGGAGGTCTAAGACAATTCCTTGGACTTCATGGCTTGGTTTGTGCTCTGACATGCACTGTTAACTGTGGGATCTTATATAGACAGGTGTGTGCCTTTCCAAATCAATTCCAATCAACTGAATTTACCACAGGTGGACTCCAATCAAGTTGTAGAAACATCTTAAGGATGATCAGTGGAAACAGGATGCACCTGAGCTCAAGTTTGAGTGTCATGGCAAAGGCTGTGAATACTTATTTACATGTCTTTTCTTTTTCATTAATTATCAAAGATTTCAAACAAACTTCTTTCTCGTTGTCATTATGGGGTATTGTTTGCAGAATTTTAAGGAAAAGAATGAATTTAATCCATTTTGGAATAAGGCTGTAACATAACAAAATGTGGAAAACGTGAAGCGCTGAATACTTTCCAGATGCACTGTATATACATCGATGAATTGTTCACAATAAGATCTATAACATGCATTTGCAAAATAGTGCAGATTTTCATTACATGCCAACTTTAATAATCCCACTGACATTCATTATTCTGTCATAACTGAAAAATAGAGCCAGGATGATACTTTCAAATGCAGTGTTCACTGTGTTCAGTTCACGACATTCAGAAGCCTGAGATCAAGAACAAATCGCATGGTTGAGTATTTCCAGCTCTTGCATATGACAAGCGATTGTATAACAAAATGAATGTCCCTTAATTAGGCCAGGATAGGGAATACACACGGAGGTGGTCATTACCTTAGTGTTGCTGCCCTGTGAATGATCTTTCTGTGAACTCTGTTGTACTTGGGTCTTCAAATAAATGTGGTTGTATAATGAGACTGCTATAATTAGGACCACCTGTCGACTCTCTCGCATGTACACACACCTTAGCGGGTAATAATATAGGACTCTGAACCCTATAACCTCAATTTTCTTTCTCATGCACATGTGCACACACAAAGGCAATTGGAGAGGGGCATCTGGATCGATATGCGTTTGTTATTTTGTTGTCATTTTGAAGGCTCTCTCCGACAGTGCTCATTCAATTCTACTTACTTTGAGCAAAGGAGGAGGCCGGTTTGATACACACTCTAGGACACTGATTTATATCAGCGGTGGGCTCACTGATCCTCACACACAAGCGCACAGCAGTGGATTGCATACCCTCCTGAAGCACGAGCTGTGTGCTGGATTTAGACAGCTGTGATTAGCATGACGTGTATTTCGTTTATCAAACTCATGCACATGTAAACATACATGCACACAAGCACACAAAGCAAATCTGCACACACTGATAGATCTGGATCCAGGACTGACACATGCACCCTACAGATGAAGTTTGACTTATTATTTGACCTAATCGTGAGGACATATACATGAAATCTCTTTTAAATTGGTGTCTCTGTGTCACTAACTTGAAATGCTCAAGGAGCTCCCATCCCTCCTCTATAATTTAGATGTTCCCTCTCTTGAAGTTAACCTACATTCCCTTCCTTCTTGTCTAGATTCCTGTCTATCTATTCATCATCATCTCTTCCATGTATCTGTCCGAACTGCTCCATGTATAGGGCTTGTCAACTGTCCATATGCTAAACATTGTTGTCTATCAAACATTATCTGCGGTGCATCTGTTTTATAAACACCAACCATGCCCAGGGCAAAATCACTTTGCATCTTTCGTTTCTGTTTCTTCTTATGTCCTGGTAAAAAAAACTTAACTTTACGCAGAGAGTGTGCTGGCATCTGGTGGACAGTGATGGTAATACAACCATGTTTAACCATGATTTAAAGCAGCAATGTGTCAACTCAAGGAGGTCTATAATACTGTAGAGTTATCCCTATCTGTTATCCGTTAGCTGAATCTTAAATGCCACTTGACTGATGACACTGGAACTGAAGGCAAATGAGGTCCTGATGCTGACGACAACACAAGAACATACAGTCTCAAGCTAAAAAATAAAATAAAGTAGATGTTAAAATCAATTATATTGTAATTAAATATTTCAAATTTACAAGTAGCATGCAACAGGCAAAAAAGAAGAAGAATGGATAAAAAAAGGTATTCTGATGATATAATGTGTGTGTGAGAATCTATAAACATTGCATTATTTGTAATTTTACTATAAAAAACGTATAGTTCTGCAAGTAAAAATGGTGAATTAGCATATAATTTCAGGTGAAAAACAGTAAAAGGTACAAGCATGACAACTCATAATTTTATATATATATATATATATATATATATATTTTTTTTTTTTATTTGGAATGCACTGTGCAAAGAAATGTTTACATATCATGCAATAGTCATTTTGGAAATACAAGTTTATTAAATCATAGTTGCATCTCGCAGTTCCTAAAACATCTAGAAATTAAATTTTTTTTTTTTTTCATGTTTATTATCAGTAATGTACATTAGGGTGTTTTGTGTTCCATTTTCTTTTACTTAGTTTATTGCATTATTTTAGTGTTGTGATGCCCTTATGACTTTTTCTATTTATGCGCATGACCTGCGCACCATCTACATAATATGAGTATTGATCACGTTTTATGAAAAGGTAACTTACCATGAATGTGCCATTTTATTTTACCACCTGTATTATCACGATAGATTTTAAGTAGACAATATGTCACTTAATGAAATATATGGCTAGAAGTTACAAATTTGCCATCTGTAATACCTGAGACATTTCCACTGTAAATTTCTCAGTGAATATCTGGCAGCCACAGTCGCCTTTTTACCATAAATTTAACAGGGTATTTTTTATACTGACTGTATAGAAAAGTAATTGCATGCCTTTCCCCAAACAAGCTGCAGAATTTGAGATATCTTTTATAAGGCAAAAATATAAGACAAGTTTAATACTGATGATTAGGGGATTGGAAAACCCCTAACTGTGAACAATAGCAACAGTGAAGCTTGCCATGCACAACTAAAGTGTACATTTTGTTTTTTGCAAATTGTGGATAAGCAAAGCAAGTTTCCATTTACTTTGCATGAGTAGTGGGAATTGAAAGTGTGTTTGGTATGTACATGTGATTATGCACATTTCTATGAAAGAACACAAAAAGCATTGTTTTTCTGAATGCACAGTCTCTGTTCCTAAGAGAAAAGGCAGCTGAAGGAGGAGAAAGAGTAATTTGACTCTTCTGTTTCCAGTAAATTAGGCTGAGTATGTCACTGAATATGCTAAAGTTTTGCTGTGAAGTACTTTAGGCTTACACTATGACTCATAGCGAGGGAGGGGAGAGGGATTGTTCCATGCTAAGTCTTGGCTGAGCTCCAGGCTCCACTTTGATGCCAGAGGGTCTCCTTCTGTGCAAACTCACCTTCACACTGAGGGATCCGAGGGCTTGCAGAAAGTGTTCAGCACGTTTACCTCTTCCAACCTCATAATCGACAGACATTGCACATGTTGTCTTTGTTTTTTTATAGTCTCAGTCTTTTCTAAAACGTCTTAAACTGTTATTTTACTGTCGCACCTCTATAACCAAGCAACCAAACCGGATGTTGACTGGGATTTGGATTCGTGTTGAAGGATCAAAACAAGCACTGTGTTTAATGACCGCTTTTTCCATAGTAACAAAATCCTGTTGTTGTTTTGGAGCGCTGATTTTGAATGACGGCCATATGTTCCCCTGATAGTTCCTTCAGCGTCTATTCTAAAGGGAGCCTGCGATGGAGAGTCATGCAGTCTGAATGAACAGCAGATATTTTCCAGGCCACTGTGTGAAAAAAGAAAAAAACATAATTCACCTGAATCATTAATAGGCCTCCGGAGGATAAAGAGTGTTAGAGAGAAAGAGACTGAAAGAGAGAGAGAAAGAGGGAGGTTAAAATGAACAGATGCGCAGGATGGGTGGAACTACCTTCCTGCAGGATGATCAAAGAACGTCCACATCCTTACATGAGCGTTATTCTCTAATGCACCTTGAACATACTAAGCAAATTCCCTGGTTAAATTATCTATATTGCTGGTCACAAGCATACAGTATGTTGTGTTTGGGACAGGATGATATTGCTCTGATCTGCCTACCAGTCGCTTAGTTTCAGTAGAAAAATTTTGCATTTGGCATTTTTTTTTTTTTTTTTTGCTTTATAAATAGTATGGCTATATGCTTGTTCACGTCAAACAGCACCTTTTCGTCAGGGTTACCAGAGAACAACAACAGTGCCATTATATGAAACATAGTCTTCTAATCATCTTTTTTTGTTTTGGTTGGTATATGTGCTGAACTCTGTTAAAATGTCCAGGCTGCTATTTTTCATTCAATGAATGTGAATAGTGATCCCTGGGAAAAAGAAGTACACTATATTGCATACTTTTAAAAAGAATGTGTATTACGGAAATAATACACTTTAAAAGAAAACAATAGCAACAGTGAAGCTTGCCATGCCAACAGACACTTAACTTGTATGATAACTGCAGTTAAATAAAAACGTATTATAGTTTAAATCTATATTAAGCGCAATTACAGTTTGGTCCATATATATTTGGACACAGGCACAATTTTTATTATTTTAGCTGTTGACAAAAATATTTTCAAGTTACAGTTATGTAATGGTTCCTGTGGCTCAGTGGTAGAGCATTGCATTAGCAGCGCGAAAGGTTGTGGGTTTGATTTCCAGGGAACACACATACTGGTAAAAAAAATGTATAGCCAGAATGCACTGTAAGTCGCTTTTAAGTGTCTGCTAAATGCATAAATTAAAAATTTAATTATAAATTGTATAATGAATATGGGCTTAAAGTGCACACGCTGAGCTTTAATTTGAGGGTATCTCATCCCAGTTGGAGGAAAGGTTAAGAAATTACAGCTCTTTAATATGTACCTCCCCCTTTTTCAAGGGACCATAAGTAATTGGACAATTGACTCAAAAGCCTTTTCATGGACAGATGTGGGCTATTCCTTTGTAATTTCTACATCAGTTAAGCAGGGAAAGGTCTGGAGTTGATTCTAAGTGTAATCTCCATGCAAGTGAAACAGCCAATTTGTTTTCAAAAACAAAATCAAAACAAATCCATCAGAGATATAGCAGGAACATTAGGAGTGGCCAAATCAACAGTTTGGTACATTCTGAGAAAAAAAGAATGCACTAGTGTGCTCAGCAACATAAAAAGGCCTGGACGTCCACGGAGGACAACAGTGGTGGATGATCGGAGGATCCTCTCCATGGTAAAGAAAAACCCTTTCACAACATCCAGCCAAGACAAGAAGACTCTCCAGGAGGGAGACATGGCACTGTCAAAGTTTAATCAAGAGAAGACTTTATGAGAGCAAATACAGAGGGTTCACCACAAGGTGCAAACAAGGCCAGATTAGACGTTGCCAAAAAACATCTAAAAAAAGCCAACGTTATAACATTTCGTTTCGTCTCGTTTTGGTCAATGAAAATGAATAGACATTTTAGCATAGTTTTTATTTTGTAAACCACATTTAGTCGTTTTTATTCGTCAACAATATTGCATTATACATTTAATTATAGTCATCGTCACATGACCAGCATTTTCGTTGCGTCTCATCTCGTTTTCGTCACGTGATAAAGGTTCGTTGACGACGATATTTAGTCATAATTTTCGTTGACGAAAGCAACACTATGCACAAACTGTTACATGTCACCCTGGACTACATTTCCCATGCTCCATTGCACTGATTGCAGTCTCACCTGCAGGCAATCACACACACTTTAAATACGAGGCCCTAACCACTATTCAGGGCAGAGTATTGTTTAGCATTTATCGCTCTCCTAGTGATAGCTACATTACGGAGCCAGTCTCCAGTCTTAGCTCCCAGTTGTATCGAGTCTTGTTCATTGCCTGATTTCCAGTGTTTAGATCCTAGCCTGTGTATCTCAATTCTGTGTGTTTTCTGCCTACCCTGGATCTTGCTTGTTCTGGATTACCCCTGTCGTCGCACCCTGTTTGGATACTGTATGCTTCTCGCCTGGACTCTAGCCTGTTTTGGATTACCCCTTTGCTCTGCCCCTTGGATAATGTTCGCCGATGTTTTGACCCATGCCTGTGTTGCCAGTTTTGACCACATCTCTCTTCAAATAAAGCTTTGCAAATGGATCTGCACGTCTCGAGACTCTGTTACTCTGTAACAGGCGTAGCAATGGGGCAGGCAAGGCAGGCAAATGCCTGGGGCCCCACATTTTAAGGGGGCCCCCGATGGCCGACCATTTAAACCAACAGGAATGTTAATATTAATAGCTATAACACGCAGTGATATCTCTCCATCCTAGAGCCCTGCACGGGCCTCAAATTTAGGCCCTAGCCCAGCCCGTGTCCGACAGCGTATCAGAATTACCGGCCCGAGTCCGACCCGAGCCCGTCTCTTTTCCCCCTTCTCCCAAAACAGCTTATACTACTGTTCCAGCTATTAAAATAGTTCAGTTTTGTATGTAATGT
>NW_015539887.1:214040-222219 GCF_001515605.1 Sinocyclocheilus anshuiensis
GTATAATTTACAGTGAATAACCGTAAATTGACATTCCCAGAATTCCCTGCGTTATATTTCAAATTTGATGTTTTTTTTGTTGAAATAACTATGTTTCTTAGTTTTTTCTTATCAGTTTTGTATATTAGGGTTGTGTGTTACACCTAATGTTGTTAAATGAATGTTTATTGCATTTTTTCAGTTTCATGTGTGTTACCATGATGGTGTTTAGTGTCTGTGTGAATGACACTGTGCACCTTCTATATATGTTACTATTTAAAAGCTGCTTGTGATGGGCTTTGGTTCATCATGTGACTTTCTCATCACCACCTGCATTTGGTGGTTATCAGTGTATTACAAAGGTACAAAACAGATTTCAGTACTTCAATAGGTTGGTATATTAACATTATAGCAGTTAATGAAATTACGGTATTTAATTGTAAATTTAAGTTAAACCCGTAAAACCTAAAAGGTTGCTACTGTATTTTTTACTTTAAAATTCCAGCAACCACAGCTGCAGGTTTTTTACGTAAATTGTACAGAATTTTTTTTACTGTGTATATATCGTTTCGTTTTTTATTAAGTTAATTTAAAAACGTTTGGAGGTTAAATATAAGTTTTTTAAAGTAACGACCAAGCGGGCAGCGGCAGACAGTGAGTCTATGTTTGATCAATTTAGCCTTCTCAAATCATCAGGACTTGCCTAAAATAAAATCTATAGATATAAAACAGTTCAAGCATATAACAATGTTTAAACGTTAAACCTAGATAAATGTGCGCTATATCCAATAGTTTGCGCAGAGAGTGGAAGCTGAAGCGCGCTTTGCAGGACATGGAGGCGCCAGCGCAATCACTTGCATTTGTTTTCAGTGGATACGCCGTAATTTTTGCTCATAAAGGTAAGAGTAATACAGCATTCGTAACTGTAAAGGGTCTACTTTTATTTGTGCACTCACAATATCAACAAAACGTTGTGCTTTTATAAAATAAAGAAAACAAAAACAGGAGCGAAACTCTTTCATTATAATCATAATCCGTAAAGATGCACTTCTCTCTAAAGGCGTGTCTAATGAGGAGATGGCGAGTCAGGATCGGCAAATTAATCCTTGCGACACCGACTCAGAAAACAGTATTTATTAGTAAATAATTCAAACATCTCCTTCCTCTTTCCCCCTGACACATTTACGGTAATTACTTTTGCAGATGCTTTGCAGCGCGCTTAAGCCTATTGCGTGCATTTGAACGCAGAACTGTTCAGCTGTGCTGACGGAACGCACCGCATGCTGCTGCTGCGGGACACTAGTCTGAACTATGACGTAAAAATTGGCCCGAAGCCCGGCCCGAAGGGGTGTAAAAAAGTCGGGGCCCGTGTTGAAATGCAGGGCTCTACTCGATCCGCCCTATGGGGCCCCTCTCTCGATACACTGGTTATGCTTTTGCCTTTTTCAAATAGGTGCAGCGCGTCCTCGCAGTGCTGTAGATTAGAAAATGCATGATCTGGAGCAGAGCAGAACGCGGGACCCGAGCGTTTTTAATCCATTTCATATGGAAGTTGAGATTGCGCAATTTAGGAATGAACTGAAAAAGTTCGCGCGCACACACACACACACACACACACACATAAACACGCACGTTAAACATAAAGAAGAGGACAAATCTATCAGGCAGCCTGAAGTGAAAAAAAGAGGAGGAAAAGAGGAAACAGGACAACGGTAAGCATAGGCACCAATTTATGTTTCTGCCCACACTCTATTCCATTCCAAACCAAATATAAAACATTTTATTCATCATTGTTTCAATGAGCAAATGATAACGGGCTAGGTTGTCATGCAACAACTGTGCCTTAAATATTTTAACATTCCCATTTTTACAGCCTAATTAATTAAAAGTGATAAATATTTTTTTCTCCGTTCGATATTGTGCTTGAATTCATAGGCTACACAAACGATATTATTCGTGTCTCGCACAGACTAAATACACAACTAAACAAAACATTCTTTTCATGACCTTCGCTGCAACTCGTTCACTTGCATTTTTTAGAATGTATATATGTTGTATAACATATATTATATCACTAGGTAACAAAGATACATTAACAAACAACAAAAAACAAAACACAAATATTTTAGAAGGGCCTCACTGATTAATTTTGCCTGGGGCCCCCACTACATGTAGGTATGCCTCTGGTAACAGATATACTCTCTTCCCAGATTCAGTCAAATTCAGCAAAGTTGATTGGACGGCGCTTCATAGTACAAGTGGACGATGACCCAAAACATACAGCAAAAGCAACCCAGGAGTTTTTGAAGGTAAAAAAGTGGATTATTCTGCAATGGCCAAGTCCGTCTCCTGATCTCAACCCGATCGAGCAGGCATTTCACTTGTTAAAGACAAAACTAAAGGCAGAAAGACCCACAAACAAACAACAACTGAAGTCAGCTGCAGTAAAGGCCTGAATACATAATTTTGAATACAGCTAAATACATAATTTTGAATACAGAAATATGATTTAAATAACTGAAATTATACGCTAAAAATTAAACTAAATCCGCCAGCAGGTGGCGGCAAGTCACTGATTTTATCACTGAATCATTCATTCAATTGATTCGTTCGAACAACTGAATCATTCAGGAATGAAGCAAGTGAGGAAACCCAGTCTCTGGTGATGTCCATGAGTGCCAGGTTTAAGGCAGTCATTGCCTGCAAAGGATTCTCAACAAAATATTAAAAATGAACATTTTATTTATGATTATATAAATTTGTCCAATTACATTTGAGCCCCTGAAAATGGGGGGACTGTGTATGAAAATGATTGTAATTCCTAAACTTTTGATGTTAAATTTTTGTTCAACCCCTTGAATTAAAGCTTAAAGTCTGCACTTCAATTTCATCTTGATTGTTTAATTTTCATTCCATTCTGGTGGCATACAGAGCCAAAATTATGAAAATTGTGTCAGTGTCCAAATATATATGGACCTAACTGTATTTGAACTTTAAAGTGTTTTTTGTCCCACTTGCAGTAAGTAGTACATCTTTATATGTAATTTCATTATTGCTAATATATTTGTAATTACACCTTTGTAATGATTAAGTTTCAAAAGAGTGTATTAATATATAATAACCTTAAATGTAATACTGAATAACACACTATAGTTACAATTATAATCAAGCTCTTTACATGTGCTTTAATACGTTAGTCAACACATCAAGCATGACTAAAGATTATTAAAACAGAATTTGAAATGTACTTTAAAGTAAAGTAATTTGACAAAGTGTACTTAAGTCTGTTAAGAATCACTGGTCCCACTTTATATTAGGTGGCCTTAACTATACTTACATTTAAATTAATAATTTGGTACAATATACTTATTGTATTTTTAAAAATACCTGCATGTAATTACATCTGTAATTAATTTCTGTAATTACATTTATAATTACACTATTGACCCATCCCTTACACCTTAACCCACCCTTAAACCTATCAATACCACCAAACCTGTCCCTAACCTTACCCGTATCCCACCTCAATAGCAGCAAAAGTGTTTTGCAATACAATATAAACACAATAAGTACATTGTACTTCTTTTTTGATAGAAGTACGTAGTAGTTAAGGCCACCTAATATAAAGTGGGACCGAATCACTCATGAAAATGGGCTTTTATGCTATATCTGCATGTACAGTTGTACTTTGTAAGTAGAGCATGTACTTTTAGGATTTAAAGTACACTGCAAGTGCACATTTAATACAATTAAGTACACATGGCTTCAGACAGCTGTGAATATACAGTATAGTGCACATATTGTGCAGACTACTATTCTGATTCTTTATGGTGCTTTTTATACCTTTTGGAGCTCGACAACCTCTAGTCCCATTCACTTTCATTGAATGGAATAGAGCAGCTTATACATTGTGCTAAACTTCTTTTTTGTGTTGTATGGAAGAAAGTCAGTCTTATGGGTTTGGACATATAAATAGTGATTGAATATTCATGATATTATGTGGACTATCCCTTTAATGCCGTTCGGGTGACCCTGTTTGCTTCGAATTAAACTGGAACCGGCTGTGGAAAATAGTGTGTGCAGCAAAATAGAGGTTGACCACGACTATTAAAACTAACTTGACTTTAGAAGTGTTGTTTTTATACGAGACTCCAGGTTTTGTGTCAGTTTGATCGTCTCACTGAGCACTGCATGTTCTTGTCTCTTTCCTTCTGTGTCTTGCCAACCATTCCAAGTGTCTGTATCTAATAAACCCCCAACCTCCTTAATCTTTCCCACTTTCCCTCCCTCTCTTTTGCTCTCTTTCTCACCCACTCTGCCCTTACAAGGAAAGGCAGGCAGGGTTGATGTCATAGAATGAAGAATGTTTAAAGAATCCAAAGGGGGCGAGACGGAGGGAGAGAGAGAGAGAGGTGTTTGGTTTGTAATACGTGAAAGACAAACGAGAGAGAACTTGTTTAGATGGAGGGATGGTGCCATTCCTTTAAGAGACATGTAGGGGGAGGGTCCAACAGCTGTGCATCTGAAAGAAACAGGAGTAGAGTGCAGGAAAAAGTTATCTTCGAAATCACACACTTTTACAGGCCTACAGAGAAAGATACAAGAAGAGAAGGTGAAGGAGACAGGCTAACTGGTAAGTCCAAGGTGTTTTCAGTACAACTAGACTGCTGATTGTTTGACCTTTTTATTTAATCACTGTCCAATGGCTTTTTTGCCTTACAAGTGAGGTAACCATTGAACTGGATAAAAAACGAATGAATAAAAAAAGCAAATTATATATGCAATTAAACTTAATTAAACTTTAATCGATAGTATTCCAAGTAATTTAGAGAGTTTAAGGATTTTTTTTTGGTCAGATATTTTATGGATTAAATATAATTTCCAAAATGCCACAAAACCTGGATCTACTTATGCAAATACTTTTTAAAATGTCTATTGACCCATCCCTTACACCTTAACCCACCCTTAAACCTATCAATACCACCAAACCTGTCCCTAACCTTACCCGTATCCCACCTCAATAGCAGCAAAAGTGTTTTGCAATACAATATAAACACAATAAGTACATTGTACTTCTTTTTTGATAGAAGTACGTAGTAGTTAAGGCCACCTAATATAAAGTGGGACCGAATCACTCATGAAAATGGGCTTTTATGCTATATCTGCATGTACAGTTGTACTTTGTAAGTAGAGCATGTACTTTTAGGATTTAAAGTACACTGCAAGTGCACATTTAATACAATTAAGTACACATGGCTTCAGACAGCTGTGAATATACAGTATAGTGCACATATTGTGCAGACTACTATTCTGATTCTTTATGGTGCTTTTTATACCTTTTGGAGCTCGACAACCTCTAGTCCCATTCACTTTCATTGAATGGAATAGAGCAGCTTATACATTGTGCTAAACTTCTTTTTTGTGTTGTATGGAAGAAAGTCAGTCTTATGGGTTTGGACATATAAATAGTGATTGAATATTCATGATATTATGTGGACTATCCCTTTAATGCCGTTCGGGTGACCCTGTTTGCTTCGAATTAAACTGGAACCGGCTGTGGAAAATAGTGTGTGCAGCAAAATAGAGGTTGACCACGACTATTAAAACTAACTTGACTTTAGAAGTGTTGTTTTTATACGAGACTCCAGGTTTTGTGTCAGTTTGATCGTCTCACTGAGCACTGCATGTTCTTGTCTCTTTCCTTCTGTGTCTTGCCAACCATTCCAAGTGTCTGTATCTAATAAACCCCCAACCTCCTTAATCTTTCCCACTTTCCCTCCCTCTCTTTTGCTCTCTTTCTCACCCACTCTGCCCTTACAAGGAAAGGCAGGCAGGGTTGATGTCATAGAATGAAGAATGTTTAAAGAATCCAAAGGGGGCGAGACGGAGGGAGAGAGAGAGAGAGGTGTTTGGTTTGTAATACGTGAAAGACAAACGAGAGAGAACTTGTTTAGATGGAGGGATGGTGCCATTCCTTTAAGAGACATGTAGGGGGAGGGTCCAACAGCTGTGCATCTGAAAGAAACAGGAGTAGAGTGCAGGAAAAAGTTATCTTCGAAATCACACACTTTTACAGGCCTACAGAGAAAGATACAAGAAGAGAAGGTGAAGGAGACAGGCTAACTGGTAAGTCCAAGGTGTTTTCAGTACAACTAGACTGCTGATTGTTTGACCTTTTTATTTAATCACTGTCCAATGGCTTTTTTGCCTTACAAGTGAGGTAACCATTGAACTGGATAAAAAACGAATGAATAAAAAAAGCAAATTATATATGCAATTAAACTTAATTAAACTTTAATCGATAGTATTCCAAGTAATTTAGAGAGTTTAAGGATTTTTTTTTGGTCAGATATTTTATGGATTAAATATAATTTCCAAAATGCCACAAAACCTGGATCTACTTATGCAAATACTTTTTAAAATGTTAAAATATTTTTAAAACTAATGAATATTATTGGTACAGCTGGTCCTAAGGTAATTTTTTGTGAATGTAGAAATGCACATTCCAAGCCTGACAACCAAAAAGTGTCCATTAATGTTCAGCAAATATATTTAAAAAAATTATTTAGAATTTAAAATATTTGAAGATTAAAAAAACGTTTTTGATCTTGGTTTTAAACATTATATCAAATTTTTTTTTTTTACTTTTTGTGAAATACTTTGACAGTAAAATGTACTTTTGTCATTTTTTTTTTCTATTAGGTATGCTATTTTATGACTATTATAAATGAGAAGATGCAGTAGCTACATGTAATATTTCACCCAAAAGTAATTTGTCACATCTGACCATTTAAGGTTGTTCACTAACTATGTATTAAAGAAGGCAAAAAAAGTCATTAAAACGCCTAAAACATTAAAAGCTGAAGAAAAAATTTACAGGTCTCTTAACAGCAGTTTAGTCATCAGTGGCCACCGATTTTGTCCCACCTCCAGCGGCCAGGAGAATGCGGAAGCGTGAACCGGAAGTGTGTCAAGAGTCGGTACATAGGAAAAAGTTAATGTGGGCAGATCAGATTCGCTGATGATCATCCCCACGAGAGCTTCTTAGAATTACCAGAATAATGCCTAACGCCAACACCGCGTCCTAAAGCGATAAAAATCCAGAAAAGATACGCATAAAGGGGGGATATTTATCCATAAAACTGTAGGGATTAAAAATAGACGCGGAGACTGCATTAGAGAACCTGTACTATTTTTGGCATAACTGCACCTTTCCAGAGGAAAACGAACTGTAAGTGCCTTTGTTTCACCTTTTCTATAATGTGTAGCCTAACATATGACAGCGGTTCGTCACAGATGACTGCAATCTGTATTTGCATCAAAACCACAAACCTTGTATGCATGCACAGTGGTTTGTAGCAATGCATAGTTGTAGTGAAATATGATTGTATGACATGATAAATTACATGTTGTTTGTGTGGTTTTTGACTCGAAACGTATTTTAACTCTGAAAATGTTTAGTCGCTTTGTAAATCCTGTCATCATTGAAAAATGTTTTGTGTGATATAACCATGAATGTAAAGTGAGGGGTGGGGCACATAAATGCAATCTTATTCATAAATGCGTCCACCTAAAGATTCGTGGCTGGAGTTTGTCAAGTGGGACTATCTCCATAATTTGTGTTATATTCAATGGAAGCTTTATCTCTCTTGTTCCTGGGTTTCCAGTCAGATATCCATATAAGGTGAAAGTAGCTTGTTTGCTAGCGTCTGATAAGCGAACATCAGGAACAGCTACACAAAGTTTTCCGCGTCTGAAGAACGAGGCCGCAATTATATGTTAGTTTAATTCAGAATTTGAGGCGAGGATGGTGTAATGAATGAACGCAGGATTTGTCTGGGTGGAGTCCCTAAAGATGACAATGGGGTTTACTGACCTTTGGGCGACGCCAGTGTGATTTAAAATTTTCCAGTTCAATAATGCGGCCATCGGACTGGAATTAAAGATATATCAGCGCAGATTATAATAACATGGTGCCTCCATTTTTTTGCACACTTTTGCGCCATAAAAGATCAATATTCAGTGCAAGAGTTTGTTTGTAATTAAATAAGTAGTGCAGCCACACTCCTGTTAATAATTTCATTGGAAAACAGATGGATTGAATTCTGATTGGATGAGCAGCTGCCAATACAGTCACACCATGACAAAGTTAGATTAAAGGAATAGTCCCCCCCCCCCCCCCCCACCCCCGCATCCAACA
>NW_015539887.1:222708-224937 GCF_001515605.1 Sinocyclocheilus anshuiensis
TGCTCACCAATGGATCCTCTGCAGTGAATGGGTGCCGCCAGAATGAGAGTCCAAACAGCTGATAAAACATCACAATAATCCACAAGTAATCCACACAACTCCATTGATCAATTTTGCCTTGCAACAAATTGATCATTAACACTTTTTTTAACTTCAAACCATTGCTAAAATACAAGCCCTCTATCCATAATAAAAAAAAAAACATTATCTTGTCTCAATCAGGAGAGAAATATGCATAGATCAAGCACTGTTTTCATTTCATTTAACAGAGATACCAATTTCAAAACAAGCAGCTTTCTGTTGGTCAACGTGGAGAATCCGCATAACCAACTTGGGCCCATTGCGAATTCTGCGTGGGGATATCTTTCGCCCTCACACTAAATTTCCAGTCATGTGAATTCCTATTAAAATGACTGGAGTTTGCCCTTTTTTACTGAACAATGTTAAATGTGACTGGGCCTCGAGTATTAATTATTACATCATGTACTTTTTTTTTTTAGCATATTGGTTGTTTTTTTTGAGCACCAAGAAAGTTATTTCTTGTGACTTTTTTAACAACACTGAATAAAATATTTTCATGTCAAGAATACATTTTATGTTCCACAGAAAACAAGCATGGTATTCTACTGACACACTTTATGACGTAATGACCACATTATACCCCCCCCACATAACTCAGACAGGTGTGCCGTACACTTTTCACCATAGTCACCCAAAACAATAGAATCCCGCTGCTTCTGGAGTTGTCACTGTACCAAATTCCAACCGAGTGTCTTTGTACATGTTTAAACTGGATTCAGGAAAGGAAATGAGTCTAATATTAGTCATTGTAGACGAGCATTGTCATAGTAGTGATTGTTCATGTTCAGTATGTCATAGCTGACATTATCTTTCGAAACAGTCTGTAAGTTGTGGTGCCAAACAGTGTGGTAGGTTAACAGCTCACTGTTTGTCATCTTTCTGTATAATGTGTGAAGAGCTGTTTCTCTTCAAAAACTATAACTGATCAGGTTCAACGTGCTATTCAAACGCACAACAGTCTTAATATAGCTGTGAACTCTTGTCTGTATCCTGTGCTAGTTGCAGCTACTCTGCGACTTGATGGAGAAGAGATGAAATCATCTGTAGAGGAAGCCAGAAAACTGCAATGCAGAAAAGTACTGTCAGTTCCCAGCCAGAGAGGAACGATGACACATTTGTTTTGGTCTACGGTTGATGTGTTAGACTTCTTATTTACATTTATGCATTTAGCTGACAGTTTTATCCAAAGCGACTCATGAAAAGCTTTCTGGCCACCGGCATTCACAGTAGAACATTACTCGCAGCAATTTCAACATGTCTCGTAAACTATTTATTTCTTATGTCTCCAGTGTGGTGAACAGAATGTTGAATAATTTGCATGTCTCATGCACTGATCCTCTAGTTCCCAAGTTTCCCTCTGAGGGTAACGCTTACAGGCCACAGTATCCATCAAGGCTGCATAAGGAGGCCTCATGGAGCCAGATCAGCTGCGTCGTCTCTTGTCCCCAAAAAAAGAGCCAGACTCCCTATATCACATAGTCATTCTGATCAAGTGATTAAATGCAGACACATGCGTAAGGCCACTGGAATCTTTATATTGCAGCTGTTTCTCTTTCTGTGGCGCGCACACACACTGTGAGAAGGTGCTAGTTCGATCAAATCCTAATCTTTTACTGGAACTCCATAGTGGGTAATGAAAGTCACAGAGTGTTTTCCCTGGGTAGTGTTTTAACTGGTTTGAACTGCATTGCGTTAAAGTTAGACTGTTGTTTTGCATGTGATGGATCTCCTCTCACTAATGTATTGTCTTCTTCACATTATCAGAGAGTCTAGCAGTGTAGCCAAACCATTACTGTACCCATGGAGACCAAACAGATCAGCCAAAACTGGCAGCTGGTGACCTCAACAAGCAGAGAACATCCTGCGTTGCTCTTAGTTAGAGCTATGGCTGGGGTGATTTACTGTGTATTCACAGTATATTCACAGTGGTTTTGAAGGCGAGGTAAAATAAGGCAATATCTTGAATATTGGGATGTGCTTTTTATTTGACCATTTAGTTTCTTTAAAAACATCCTTAAAGGTGGGGTAAGCGATTTCTGGTAGCTAGTGTTGTCACGGTACCAAAATTTCAGTATTCGGTACCGATACCAGTGAAAATCCACGGTTCTCGGTACCAATTTCGGTACCAAAGCAAAACACAAAAACATA
>NW_015539887.1:225064-229330 GCF_001515605.1 Sinocyclocheilus anshuiensis
ACTGTTAACATACATTTGTACATTCTCTAACACGCATATTTTGGTTACACAGTTCATTAGTAAATACCATAGTAAATACCATTATGTCCTTCTGTTTTTTTACAGTAATAAAAGTTATAGGAGCATTAAATAGTTAACAAAAAAATAATTTTGAACAAAATTCATTCTAATGCTCATTATATTAGCGTTAGCTAACGATTAACTACGTATATGCTAACGGCGATGTTTATTTCAATCCGAAATTCAAATTAAAATATGGAATAATATTCATTACAGAAGCTCTAAATATTAAAAATGTAATTGAAACTTACCTGCTTGAACTTGATCGGGGTGTTTTGTTAGTTTGATGCGTTTCCTCCTCTTGAGGTCGCCACTGCTTTTAAGAAGAGGTTGCCAGGTTTTCACAACAAAACCCGCCCAATCGCGTTTCAAGGGGGTCCCCGTTAAAAATCGCGTTCCGAGGATAAAATACGCGTGTTTGTTTTTTGTCCGCCATCTCTATCTTTCTGTCGCTCGGCTCGGCTAATGTCCGTCCTGTGCACTGAACTCTCTCTCCTCCACATCATGAGTAGACACGCATGCCCCTTTTTGCTGAATGGCTACAAGTTTGTTTTGCTATTCAGCCCGAATCAGTTTTCTAAAGCTATTTGAAAAATCGCTTACTCCACCTTTAAGGCCCATTCAGACCAAAAACTGTAACTATATAGATAACTATAATGATAACTTTATTAGCATCCACACCCATGCATTGTGACATTGTTTATTATAAGCAAGTGCTGCACTTATGTCGTCTGCCACTGTAAATGCCCAAGCTTTTTAAAGTCGGATGGATTCTGATTGGCTGTCAAACATTTTTTTTATCATTTCTCTGGTGGAAAAATAGTTCTGAAATTGTCGTTATTATTATTAGCTGTGGTGTGGACTTTCCATAATTAGAACGATTATTAAAACGTCATAGTTTGTTAATGTTATGGGTATTGTCCTTCCATCCAGACTAGTTTTACAATCCTTCCTTTCTTGATGTTTTAATATTGTCTCTAATTTAAGCTTCAGTAGCAAATGTTAATGAATGTGTGTTGTCCCTGATAAATACAAAAATACAATTAATAATGTTAATTATTGCAAAATGTTTTTAAAAAGTAATATGCAATTATTTATTAATTATTTTCTGTAATTAGTTTTGAGCCAAAACTGAACTTTTTGTAATCAACATTTACAAGTCAAATATTTAAATGGTTAGCCTAGTTCACCCAAAAATTTAAATTCTGTCATTAATTCCTCACCCGCATGTCATTCCAAACCTGCAAGACCTTCGTTCATCTTCAGAACACAAATTAAGATATTTTTGAAAGCTCTTGGATTTCATCAAAAATATCTTAATTTGTGTTCTGAAGATGAACGAATGTCTTGTGTGTTTGGAACAACATGAGGGTGAGTAATTAATGACAGAATTTTCATTTTTGCATAACTATCTCTTTAATATCATTTTATATAGTTTTATAATTATTTTTACAAAAAATGTAGGAAATATAAATATTATGTTAACATTGTATTTTTATATGGAATGAAAATGAAATAGAATATTATTCTTTGTCAGTTTAATGGACAACAGTGTGGAAAATAATTTTGACTGTATATTGCAGTAAAAATTTTGACCGTCCCTAATTTGAACTAAAGGTAACCGCTGGGCAGAATTAATCATTCTCCTAACTCATGTTGGTTGTCAAGGAACGATGGATAGGTTGTTGTAGCAGCGCCAAAAACTAACAGGAGATGTGGCCAACTTGTGGGTTTCCTGCTCTCTATGGTGCGCTTGGCTAAAGGGAACTCAGAATTAAGGATGTGGTCATCCTTTCCATTTTGCTGCAGAAGACACTCACAAGAGTAAGTCATTGCTGTTTGTTTTGAGCACCGCTGTCAAAATGGCTGAAAAACTAAATTAGAATTTTTTACTTAAATATTATCAATATTTGAATTATATTCGAATTTAAAAGGCATAAGTTCAGTTGGGGGAAAAAAGCTGTTGGCTTCTCTCCTGAGGCCACAAGAGGGCGCATTGAGCAAAATATGATGCATGTTTCTTGAAAGCATAATAAAATAACACGACTATCTTTGCATAATGTTTAAAATAATGCTTATAAACCATATATAATTAATAAAGTTGCTTAAACAATTATATGTATAGTTTAATACAAAGGACCGAAAACCAAACACAAAGAGTACTTTCTTCATTTAAAAACTTGAGATGCAGTGGGATGGGGAAAAACCGCCATAAAGTCTTGAGACATGTTTTTTTAAAAGTTGAACTTACATTAATTTTTTACGTTCGTTTTTGACGTAAACAACATCTTCCCCGCATTGATTGTTCTATTTTTCTGCAATATTTTGAATGAACAACGTAGCAGCACCGCATCTAGTGGGTTCAACTGGACAAGCTAACAAAAGCATTAAAATGCAATGACACTTACATCGTCGTCGCATTTCAAGCGCCACTGATAAGGCTGCCTGATGCACACCTAAAATTCGAATGCAACGTTTTTGCATTCGAATGTGGATTTTCATTTTAAATTCGACGAATATTCGAAATTCAAATTTTTTTTTGACAGCCCTACACCGCTGTCACATGTGCTCTGCTGAGAATCGCTTACTGGAAACGGCTCACTGGATCATTTTTTTCAAGTTCATTGTAAGTACCCGCAAGCTTGTATTGATCTGGAGATGGAGGCCATGATGAGAATAAATAATCTTTTGGACCTCAGGGTTTATGGCTTGTTTTCTGTCCTGTGTGAATATTTCATCAGAGCATGCACTTCTGCATTATTAAACTCCACATCTGAACCAGAGGAGAAAGGTGAAGAATTTGCACTTTACATGTGACTGACTCTCACTGCACAGTGCTCACTCAGATCTGAGGACTAAAAATAGTCTTAAACCTCTCTTTTTTGGCCTTAAACTGTGCTTCCACTTATGGTTATGCAGAATCCATTAAAAGCTTCTCAGATTTGGAGATGGTTTGGTGGACCACATAAAAGCATCTTTAACTGTTACAAGAGTTTCTTAAATCAGTCATGAAGGTAGGGCAGAAAGGATCTTTACCTCAGACATTTTGGGAATATTTGTGTGAACTGGAGCTCTTCTTCTCAGGCCAGAACATGCAATCGGCTGGAGTTGTGGTTGTGGTTTTGTGTGGGACTAAATTGCTTAATGATTCATAATTACTCCCCTTGATAAAAAATTATTTGCCAGTGTAGATTTGTATGGCTGTCAGTGGACTGAACTGCTTTGCGATATTTACACATGTGACAAATTGAGTTGGACATGGCCCAAACAAGTCAAGGTGAGGAGGAACTTGCAGTTAATTGGTGTTTGCTTGGCACAACATTAAGTGTGAAGAGTTGTTTATGGTTGCTATAGTGCAGCATGGCTCTGTAATGTACCATTCAGTTGATGTATGATCACAGTTGTGTTTATATCAGCTATTTTATAGACTTGTGCCGGTATTCGGTAATGCGATATATCACGGTAATGAATATGCACAATATTGTTATCGTGGGCACTTCTAAATACCGTGAATTAATCGCAACATGAAAATTTGATACCGGCATATCCCTACTATTTTACAGTGGCTTTGATTCCGAATTTGCAGTCCAAACAAGGTCTGCACGATTAATCGATATAAAACCGAAATCAAAATATACAGAAGTGTTGCAGTAAATGCTGCACCACAAACTCAAACTCTGCATATGATCTGAGTTTAGGACCTTTAACATGCATTTTGGAATTTTAAAACTTTTTTTTTTTTACAATGGAAAAAATACAAAAGAAATATATATTTTTTTTTTATAAATAATGCTGTCAAATTGATTAATCACGTTTAATCGCATCCAAAATAAAAGTTTGTGTTTATGTAAAATGTTCGTACTGTGTATATTTATAAATATACACATATTTAAGAAATACTTATGTGTATGTATGTATGTATATGATATGTATGTGTGTTAAACCATAATAATAGCAAAACAAAGACTTCGGTTCGCCTCCCTTATTCCCAGTCTTCACGCCAACTCGACTAATAACAACTGCCCGCGAAAAAACATGAACGCTCTCCCTCAAACCAAGAACTCCAGTGCCCCCTAGTGGACACAGAGCAAACTCAACTTAAAGGGTTAGTTCACCCAAAAATGTGACCAAAAATTTGATGGAAATTTTTTTTGTACTTTTGCGCACAAAAAGTATTCTCGTAGCTTCGTATAATTGCGGTTGAAC
>NW_015539887.1:230274-235346 GCF_001515605.1 Sinocyclocheilus anshuiensis
TTCCCAAGTCCAGAGACGTAGCAAGGAGATCTGTAAAATAATCCATGTGACATCAGTGGTTCATCCGCAATTATTCAAAGCTACAAGAATACTTTTTGTGCGCAAAAGAAAAAAAAAAAACGACTTTATTCAACAATTCGTCTCCTCCGCATTTATACGTCTCTGGATTTGGGAACATTTCAGGTGCGTTGCTGTCTATGCAGGGTCAGACAGCTCTCAGATTCCATCAAAAATATCGTAATTTGTGTTCCGAAGATGAACGAAGGTCTTACGGGTTTGAAACGACATGAGGGTGAGTAATTAATTACAGAATTTCCTTTTTGGGTGAACTAACCCTTTAACAACCCCTTTTTTTTAAAAACATATATTTCAAAGAAGGGGGAAAAACAAAAGGAACAAAACTCTTAAAGAGAAACATACATGTATATCTATATCACAGGGAAATGTCTGACTGAATATAGACATCAAAACGATTTTTTCCCTGTTTTCAACTTAGTCGTGTTTCCATACTCCTTCACTAAGAGTCTTTAGAAGCTGTAATGTAGATGCCCCTTTTTGGTCAGACAATCAGCAAGCTGTTTCTTCGTAGAGGACCAGAGAATCTGCTGGACACCTCCAGAGTGGATCAGCTCTTTTATGCTGCTTATTTCAAGATGGAGCCTCTTCTCTGAAACAGACTTTGTAGACTTCACAGCATCTAGAAGAGAATGATTGTCAGTTACACAAACAATTGGCAAGTTGTTCAATGTACTGTCACCTGTTGTAATTTCTGAATAAAGTGCAGATAAACACATCCCTTTGTCAATGCCATCAGCAAGTGCCAATGTTTCTCCTGCCAAGGTGCTCCGGACAACTCTTCTGACTCTCTTAGACTGCCAGGAGATAGGTGAATACCACCATCTGGAAGATTTCCCATTGAGGCATCACTAAAGACAAACAGTTTAAAGGAGTTGTTTTTTCCCAGGTTCTGAAATTTTAGAGTAACTTCTTCTGACTTCAGCTTTCTGATGAGCTTGTTTACATCATGCAAAGTTGAGACAGTAGCATGTTTCATAGTAGAAGCAAGAATAGATGTGTCGCACATTACATCTGGTCTGCGCTGTCTTGCTACCCACAAGATTTGGCCAATCTTGGAACTCAGCATGTCGGTCCCACAGTCCATCAATGGAGCCTCACGTTGCACAGCTCTGGCCGGATCTATAACAATGGGCTGAAGACTTTTTATGTACGTGCTTTGATGTACATGTATCTCACCATTTCCAGAAGAGAGCTCCATTCCTACATAACTGAAATTGTTGTGCTCTTCACGTCCAACTTGAAAAGCAGCTTTCAAATGTGGGATGACCAAGGAGGAAAACATTTTAGAACCTCCCCATAAAAAATCATCAACGTGAGAAGCAAGAATTCCAGTTAACTCACCACTGTCGTCCAGCCAGTAGAACACAGCAGGGTCAATCTTTGACACACAACCTCCTAGCTGCTGCATAGTATCCTTGACCTTGTTGTACCAGTACAGAGAAGCATCTGCCAAACCATACATGCATTTGTTCAACTTTGTTCCATTGCACTGCGCTTCTGGAGGAGGACAACTCTATTCAACTCTCTTCCCTGAAAAGCTGCTTTGATGTCTAAGGTGTTCAGCAGCCATTTTCTCTGGCATATGACTGCCAAAACAATTCTTAGAGAATCTGAAGCACAAGTAGGTGAGTCTTTAGGGAGGCATTGACATTTATTTCTTCAAATCCTCTTGCAACTAGCCTAGCCTTAGGCACTACACCATCAGGTGTCTCTTTGACTGAGCACACCCATCTTGTGCTTGACAGATTTTTGACCATCATCTTTCACCTTATCTATTAATTAATTAATTAATTAATTATCTAGCTCAATTTTCTTTGCTGCAACAAATGTTTCATCTTCAATAATGTACACATCGCTTTCCTGGTGATTACCACTTGGCACTGTCATGTCTGGGGAAACAAAGGTCATCCACTTGCGTCAGGTCAACTGAACCAGTAATGCCTTCAACAATATCAGGGTGGGTGTACTGTAGATTGTACCAGTCTTTATGCATCCCTGTAGCTTTTCCCGCTCTGCCAAGAATTTGCGCTGTCTGGGACTCACCACTTTCTCTGTCAGTGTAGGTAATTGTTCGTCCAGCTTTTAGCCTGGGACACAGATTTTTCACTTCTCCCACTGGCTGGGTCAGGGGTAGGCAAGTTCGGTCCTAGAGAGCCGCAGTCCTGCAGAGTTCAGCTCCAACCCTAATCAAACACACCTGAGCAAGCTAATCAATGTCTTCAGGATTACTAAGGCTATAGGCAGGTGAGTTTTTTTTTTGTTCAGGGTGGGAGCGGACCTCTGCAGGACTGTGGCTCTCTAGGACCGAACTTGCCTACCCCTGGGCTGGGTCAATGCGTCACGTTGTTCACCAACTTCACATTCTTCACTAACCGGGGATTTTTCCACACTATCAGTGTCACTGTCATCGTCGATTTCAGTAAGTTCTGGAGCTAGCAAAATAGTATCATCCTCACCGTTCTGCCCTTTTTTTTATCTACGTCTTTCTGTACTGTGTGACTGTCATCTGTCTTTCGAAGCCTGGAATGATGCACACAAACATAGGAACCTCCGTGCCTCACAAAAATCACTGCCCCATCTTGGCCAATGACAACACCTGGACCTTTCCATTGAGCACTGTCTGCATGCTTGTAGTACACGTTGTCCCCAGTCTCGTACCTTTCATCTGTTGGCTGCAACTGTTTGCGTAAGGCTCTTCGAATTCTTTCAGAGCATTCAGCCTCTGTAAATGCTCTTCTTGCAGCATGCAGAGCTGAAATGTGCTGTCCTACCCATGTACTTACACTGATACCTTCCAAAGCTGGTGGCTCATCAGTAAGGACTGATGGTAGATTTGGATTTTGTCCAAACACAAGTTGATAGGGGCTAAAACCATGTACGTTGTGCATGGAATTTTTTGGCATCAGTGCCCAATCTAGAGCAGTTTTCCAGTCACATCTATTGTCTTTTTTTTAATCTTCATCAGTATTTCTGTGAGGGTCTGATTTTGTCTTTCTAAAAGACCATTACTCCAGGGACTATATGCTGCTGTGGTCTTTACCTCAAAGTTGAACTTTTCTGCCATGTCCCTCATTTCCTCATTGTTAAACTCTCCACCATTGTCACTAATCAGTCTTTTAGGTGGTCCATGAATGCTGATCCAGCAGTGAATGAAGTTCTTCACAATTTCACTTGCCTTTTTTGTGTTCACAATGCTTCCAGCACTAAAATGGGTGAAATGGTCAATAACATGAAGATACCAAAGTCCTGCGTCCAGTTCATGCAGGTCCACAGCGACTGTTTCATTGTAACTTGAGGCCAAAGGCAGTCCCACAGCAGGTTTGGGTCTGCTGTATCTAACACAAGTTTCACAGCTGTCCACTATGTCCTTTAATATTACGGTGCACTCCTCATCATAATTACCTGAAGAGGCCAGCAGCTTTTTGAGTCTGTCCACAGAGGCATGTCCGAACTGTTTATGCAGTTTCAGTAGGACTCTATTTTTTTCTTTTGTAGTCATGTTCTCTGTCATTATCAAAACTTCATCTTCACTACACTTTTCAGCGTCACATGACAGGTCTTTATGCAGCAGGTTCACACAGTAATGTCCTGAAGAGGTAAGCTCAAGGGTCACAGCGTGCTTGAACATTATTGCTTTGTCCTTCTGAAGATCTAGTACGGCACCAGCTCTTTTTAATAACGTTTTACTCCAAAGCAAAGAGATATCTGCTGGAACTACTTCAGTCTCTGTGGCATTCTGTCTGTCCGATTATGGCTGGAATTTTCACTTTCTGTGCTGAGTGCACAACTCTTCCGTCGCCAAACTTGAAAGCTTTGGCTCTGTCTGTGTATTCTAATTTTTTCTGCTCTGCTGGTTTTAATCCACTGACATAATGATCAAGCCATTTCTGTCCACGCACTGTTTTAGTGCACGCTGTATCAATAACGGCTGACCCAAGTGATTCAACCATGAATATTTCTGAGTCAGACAAAGTGTCTCTGGAAAACAATGTGATGTTGCACTGCTCCAAGTCCTCTGTTAGCCTGGCATGTTCACCTCTGTGAGGCAGTCTTTTGCCCAGTGATATGTACTTTGGCAAATTGCACATTTAGATCGCCTGCCATATCTATCAAGAGGATTCGTTCCTGGCTGCATCTTCGACTGTTTTTGTAAACGTGGCTTGTTTTCTTTCTTACTGAAATCTGTGAAATATGCAGAATCATCTTTAATGTGACTTCCATGAACGTGATTTTCGCCAAAAATACGTTTTAGAGCAGATTTCATGTCAGAGAAAGTGAGAACAAGCGGTAAGCTCTAACTGTTTGTCTTTTACATCAAGGCCTGCCGTGTCTAAAAGTTTAAAGGCCAATACAGCATCTGGAAGTATCATACCGAAATGACGTAGCTTGTTATATTTGCGTTCAAACTCGATGATATAATCAGCCATCGCAACTCCATGCTCTCTGGTGATTCGATCGAACTCCGTATACGCGTCATATTGGCGATCTTTTTCCTCCTTTAAATACACAGAGTCCAACTTGTCTAGAATTGTTTTCATACCATCATCCTTGTTCAAATCATCTGCAGGTATTTCCAGAGCAGCATCTCTTTCTCTCCCTGTTAGCGATAAAGCGACAGCCAGGGCTTGTTTCTTGCCTTCCAGTTCAGTAACGCGCATCCACATTTCCACCTAATTTTTCCAACTCTCATATGACTTCTTTTCATCAAACTGTGGCGGGACCTTGTAGGACCTTGCAGCCATCCTCTGCTACCAATGTTAAACCATAATAATAACAAAACAAAGACTTCGGTTCGCCTCCTTTATTCCCAGTCTTCACACCAACTCGACTGATAACAAATGCCCGCGAAAAAACATGAACGCCCTCCCTCAAACCAAGAACTCCATTGCCCCCTAGTGGACACAGAGCAAACTCAACTTAACACGTGTGTGTGTGTGTGTGTGTGTGTGTGTGTGTGTGTGTGTGTGTGTGTGTGTGTGTGTGTGTGTGTGTGT
>NW_015539887.1:235491-275956 GCF_001515605.1 Sinocyclocheilus anshuiensis
TGGTTTAAGGTACAAAAATCACATTATTTTCCACATACTGTACATTATTGTTTCTCCTCTCTGCCCTTCTAAAACACATAGATTTTTTACAAAGCTCATCGTTCTGAAAATCGCGGTGTGCTCTGATTGGCCAGCTATCCAGTGCGTTGTGTTTGAATATCTCAAGCGTGTGACGGAAACAATAGGCTTGTTCGACTTCATGCGGCTCCACAAAGACCGGCTGCCGCCTGACAAAAGCTATACATTCTGGTTAGAAAATTTGTCCGACTTGATCGGCGCTGCAGCCACCTTACGATCACATGTGTCATCAAAGTACCGCGAGAGCAAAACAAGACCAGCCGCCGAGGTCAGGTGCTGCAGTTGCTCAAAATCGGCTGCGAAAGCCTTGATGACGACACACTTTATTCTCATTGGTCCGATTCTGTGATGACAAGGACGATGTGTGTTGCGTGTTTTTTCTTAGACAAGTTCCTGTATTTGATCAATCTTGATATTCGAATATCTGATATTCAAACAAAACATTAACAAAAATTAAGATTAGGGTATCTAGTAAATATTCTTATTGTAGAGAAAGTTTGGAAGAAAACGTTCTGGTTAACCTATATATTTGGAAAATGAATGACGTTGGTTCAGCACACTACGCAAAGCATGAAGTGTTCAAACTGATGGCCGTCTCTTTACTCCTCCCCCGCCTGCAACCGGCAGATCTCGCCAGCCAGTGGCAGGCTAGTGTAGTTAATCTTGAGCAAGCCTATTACTACAACGAGAATAAAACTTACGCCTTCTTTCTTTGCGTAAACATTTGGGCAGTGTTATGCAAATCTTCCCACACAGTGACGTAGATTTGAGGGGACGTGTTTAAGGGTGCTTTCACACCTGTTGGTCGATTGCTTTGTTCCGAAACAGGGATTTAAATTATTACAATGTTGCTTTTTATTCTTGGTGCGGTTCGCAAAGTTTCTAAACCGACCAAAATTGTTAATACAAGTCACGTGCGAGTAAACTGTCCTCATTGGTCAAAGTCCAACGGTTTATTTTCTGGAATTCCGCTCATAGCTGTCATCCGTCAGGATGGAACAGCAACAGTTTCGAGGGCTTATTGTTGGGTTTTTTGTAGCTGTCATTATATTAATTTATTAATTTATCATTTTGAGCAGGAGTCCAGGATTCGTTGGGAAAACATTGTTAAAATGCGCCTACTACAAAGAGCAATAAGACAGCATTATAAAATGAAAAGGCACGGTTTGATTTTGAATGGTGAAGACATGCTCACCCACAGACATCATCTACTGCTTTTCACGGAACTTATGTAATTACCCATCATACATTGTGATATAGCCTGGTTCGTTGGTTCATTGGATCAGATTGCTTTCTCACTACAACCGAACCACTCCAGAGTTCGTTTTCAATCGTTCAGGCGATCTCGGACCGATTGTTTTGGTGCAGATCCGAGGGCGATTGCCATGTTCACATATGCCCAAACGAACCGAGCTAAGGGGGAAATGCGACTGGTTCCAAAACAACAGGCCAGGTGAGCACCCTAAATGAGACGTTTTAGGAAGGTACGGATGAGTCTTCACTTGTAGAAAGAATATCTCTTTGGGTTTGAGACTTTAATCTTTGTGACTTTACTGATCTTATATATGCACAAACAGCTTGTAACACACCAATGACAAAGGAAAACATGAAATCGCGTCATATGACCCCTTTAAACATCTGTGTGTGTATATATACATACAAATATACACAGTACACACACGTATATGTAAAAACAAACTTTTATTTTGGATGTGATTAATCGATTTGACAGCACTAGTTTTAAAGTATTTTTTAAAATTTTGTAGTAGTAGTAATTAATAATAGTAATAATAATTATTATTATTATTAGTAGTAGTAGTTAGTAATATTTTTGTTAATGTTTGACAATTTCATGCCTATTAAATTTGTTTTCATTTATTCAAAGCAGGATAGAAAACATAATCATAAATATATTATTTAATTATTTATAATTTAATTATATGTACATAATTTTAGAAACAAAATGACTTTAAGACATAATGCTTAATATTTTTCTGTTTATACAATGTATAGACTCATGTATACTGTATGAGGATCATCAATCCTTGGCATTCAAAATTTGAAAACTAGTTCTCCTAATTTTTACAGAACATTTTCAAACTGGGTGAGTTCATTTGAATAGTTGACTCCGTTATTCTTGCACATGTACTACAGGGCACATTTCAGATGAGAAGGTGTCCATTCTTCTTGAGATGCTGAACTGAAACGATGAGAATGAGAGTGGACTGCCATGCAGTGCATGTTTCTTTCCTACTTGACCTATAATAACATGATTTGGCAGGTCATAACATGGCAATAAGGATAGAATAACAAAAATGTGGCTCCAATTAGTAAAACTAGAAACAAAAGATGTTCTTTAGTCATGAAATCCTTGTACACATCATCTGCCTCGGAAGGCAACAGTGGGTTGAAGTAGAGAAATAATTGACTAGGACAGGACAGGCTGCAACTGATGTCTTTAAAGTGTTTGCCATCATCCGTAATTCATACTTTCAAAGCACGAGTCTTTGATATGGTTCACTGGCTGTATTACGAGAACTATAGAGGGAAAAAAGTAATGACTTAGTCATAGGGTCATATGAGACTTGGCTCAGCAGCAGGAGGAGGAAAAGGGGAATGAGGTAATGCCGTCGTTTTTAATGGCAAACATGCTTGAGGTAAATATTTGCACATAACTCATGCCATGAGAGCACTTCTGCGGTATATCACATCCACATGTCTCAAGCACTTTAACTGTTTCTAGTTGAGGCTCAGTTGACTGTACCCCGAGGCCTCATAATGGGAAAGTCATGGTATGACTTCAGCCCCGATAACCTCGGTTTGGAGAGCTTGCTTGTGTGCACACAATCAAAACAGAAATTATGTGTTATCCACCAACAAGAGGACTTTGTATCTTTGTACTGTGTTTTTGACCATCTGTGTTCTGCGGTGTCCTGTAAGTACATAATTTTAAAGGGTGCTATCATGACGAATAATATTTTCCCTTTATCTTTTGACATAAAAGGACATCTTGTACTATGAAAACATAACTCTCAAAGCTCAAAACATGTAATTCCCATTAGAGCATCTTATGAAACTAAAGGGTGGAATACACTACATAAAGAATGTCTTATTTATATCATGTTTACACTTTGTTGGTTATAATGAAATAATTTGTGAGAATGCAGAACTCTGTAAGCTAATATAGCTGATCTAAAACATTTTTAGTAAAGTTTTGAAGCGGTTTCTGACTAACATAAAATCCTCTAGCAGGCCATTGTATTCACATGATCAACAGACATGTCTGTGTTTGGCTACAAAGCAGAACGCTTCAAAAACAGCATTGCAAATAGAATCCTCTGAAGCTCTTCAATAGCTGTTTCCATCCAAAGTTACGAATTAAACTTGTGCACAAAATTGGAATATCGCATAAAACATCTGCGAATAAAGCACCGTTTCCGTCCAGTGAGTTGAAGAGAACAATATTGTCACTTCCCGATTAACTTGCGCTAAATATCATGAAGAAAAATTACATTTGCTGCAGTAGGAGAAGGCACTGTATATAATATAATATCTTATTTTCAGAGCCTGCTGTTTAGGAACGCAGTTCTGGGAGTTAATTATAATGAAGTACTTTGACGAGACTTTGCTCAAGTATTTTAGAATGACAAAATTAGCTTTTCGTTCTGTTGGTTGGTTCAGTTTTATGCTGTCCCATTGTATTAGCATTAAGGAATTTATTCTGCAAAAGTGTTTCAATCGTAGTTTATGTGCATGTTTTCTTGCCGGATAAGAAATTGATCCTACTTAGTTGAGCACATAAGCATTTTTAGAATTTATGTGCGTCTTTGTATTTCCATCCAGCATTTTTTAAATCTGATATCCCAAAATGCTCATAAAGATAGGTGGATGAAAACATAGCTTCTGAATGCTCACAAAAATATGCATTTAAAAGCAGCGCCTATCAGCAGAAAGGCTGGTATTGTTACATTTTTTTTTTCAGTATCCACTACCTAAACACTAGATGAATTAATGAAGTAAAACATGTGAAAGTTTGTGCTGTTACTGGTTTTTTGTAGCACCTACTACTCTGCACATCCTTCTGATGCATTCTAATAGTATGAATAAGTGGACAAGGTTTATTTTAACAAAGCTCATGTTCATTTGAGTCTGAGCATGAACAGATTTTGCAGAGAGGCTGTTGTTGAAGTATGGGCGGTTAAAACTGTATTGCTCAATTAACGAATAAAGAGGGCATTTCTCAAAGACGCAGGAGCAAGCAGGATTACACGGCTTAGATAAATGGTGAAAACACTGATAAAGTCTAAACCACTAATATTTTAATAAGATTAGGCCTATAAATGGACATCAGAGGACACTAAATATTTAAAAAAAAGTGTTGTGTGAACCCTTTAGGAAAAGAATTGTTGAAAGCCGAATTCTGAGAGTGAGACTTTTCTCTCTGGATATGAAACCAGTCAACATAAATATAGACAACATAAAAGTACCTGAGATTCACAAAATGAGAAGTGAAATGCTTGGCATCTAATTCATGAAAATCATTTTTCCAGAATTTTGGTAAAGGATTTCCTTGTTAAACCTCACCCAAGTTATGCAAAGTGTTTTGAGTACACAGAACGTTTTCAGACGTGTTTCCTTCTTGTTGGACTTTGAACTGTTTGTAACTCGTTCACGTTAGTTTAAGTTTAAAAAAGGAACTTTAGTTATGACGAATCGGGGAACAGCATTGTTTACCATGATGTATGTACTTCCCTGCAATTACTGTGAAGTCAGATGCTCACCACATCTTCAGCACCATTTGATACAAATATACCAGCCATTCTTTCATGAAAGGAATTTCCCGCTCATGTTCAGGGTGTTTCAAAGGAACATGTTCAAATTTAACCCAGATGGTTGACTAACCTACATCCAGGTGGGCGGCTCTCTTGAGAACCGATTCCGCAGGAGCAAAACTGTTTCAGGCACCAAAGCTACAGACCACTTACGAAAAGATTTTCCATATGCTGTAAATCCGAACTATGCAACCAAGATCCATCCTGGTGGTTTTTTGTTTGCGTCACAAAATTTTGGACATTAACTGTGCCGAAAAAGTCATCTGAAATGTAACACTTCATTGACCTACATATTGTTGTCATTTTCAGATCAAGATGGCTGACTCTAGCACTGGCAAGCCTATTGTGGTCACTTCCTCCATCTCCCTCAAAGTGACCGCTCCTTCTTTCTACAACCAACCCAAAAAGTTTGCGTCTGTCGCTCCGCCACGCCCCAAAGGACAGATGGCCCCATCACAGCCCTCGTCATTTGTAAGCACTGGTGTTATTGGACGAGTTGGAGAGATGCCCCCTCTCCCTTCAACTCTTTGTGAGGGTAAGGCAATAAAAAGTGTCATTTAAAGATCTAAAAAAGTATTTTAAAAATCTCATATGTGCCAAATTTTTTTTTATAAATGTGCTCTTTGTATTAGGCCTGTCACGATAACAACTTTTTGTTGTGCGATATATTGCCCCAGAAATAATTGCGATAAGCGATATTATTGTCATTTTAAAGATCATTTTATGCCACTGAATATATAATCATAATGTAACAGCATAATAATGCAAGAAGGCCTACACACTTCCAAATGACAGCAAACTTTTAATTTTTAAGAATATTTAAATCATGGGAATTAAGTATCAAAATATTAGATACCTTAAAAAACCTGAATAAATAGTAAATAAACATTTTCTAACAAAAAGTGCAAAGTAACAAGTAGAAAAAAAGAAAAATGCAAAAAAAAACTTGTATGGAGATTTTTCCATCTACAGATTTTTCCCTGATCTTCTTTTCTCTGTAAATGAAAGGTGCACACTATTGCTGAAAAACACAATCACTACTTAGCAGTCAGATGTCCGTATGCACAAAGGCACAGATCCCTAAACAAGTTCCATATGCTGTAAATCCGAACTATGCAACCAAGATCCATCCTGGTGGTTTTTTGTTTGCGTCACAAAATTTTGGACATTAACTGTGCCGAAAAAGTCATCTGAAATGTAACACTTCATTGACCTACATATTGTTGTCATTTTCAGATCAAGATGGCTGACTCTAGCACTGGCAAGCCTATTGTGGTCACTTCCTCCATCTCCCTCAAAGTGACCGCTCCTTCTTTCTACAACCAACCCAAAAAGTTTGCGTCTGTCGCTCCGCCACGCCCCAAAGGACAGATGGCCCCATCACAGCCCTCGTCATTTGTAAGCACTGGTGTTATTGGACGAGTTGGAGAGATGCCCCCTCTCCCTTCAACTCTTTGTGAGGGTAAGGCAATAAAAAGTGTCATTTAAAGATCTAAAAAAGTATTTTAAAAATCTCATATGTGCCAAATTTTTTTTTATAAATGTGCTCTTTGTATTAGGCCTGTCACGATAACAACTTTTTGTTGTGCGATATATTGCCCCAGAAATAATTGCGATAAGCGATATTATTGTCATTTTAAAGATCATTTTATGCCACTGAATATATAATCATAATGTAACAGCATAATAATGCAAGAAGGCCTACACACTTCCAAATGACAGCAAACTTTTAATTTTTAAGAATATTTAAATCATGGGAATTAAGTATCAAAATATTAGATGGAATATGTACAAGTGGAATGTACAAAACATGGTGACATTAATTTTTAAGTAAATATAATGGGCGATATATTGCGTCACCAAAAATTATTGAGGTCATGTTCATATATTGCGCGATAAGTCGATATATTGATTATTGCGACAGGCCTACTTTGTATAAATATGTTTTATGTGAATTTGGAAAACTTGTAACATTTTCAAAAAAGGTTTATTTTAACAACTCTAAAATGTCATGTAGTGTAACAATCAAATTAAAAAAATATATATTTTTCATACACCTTAAGTACATGTGAGTGTACGCAATCATTAATAAAAAAAATAAAATAAAAAAAAGAGCAAATATATTTTTCAGGGTATTTTTTACACCAATATCATGTATTAATTAATAAATATTTCAAGTTTTCAGGGAGTTGCACCACATGTAATTCTATTAACTGAATTAGCCTTGCCTTTTATAAAAAGTTTAAATTATCTGATATTTTAAGAAAATTATTGATCTTGACTCATGAGTATCTGCAGTTCTATTTCTCTGATATCATTTCCTGTTTAAAGTTTTTCTTGCATGATTTTTGCACCACATGACATTGATTTCAAATATTAATAGGCTTTGATGCAATCATGTTAAAAGATGTTTTAATTTAATTAAAAATTATATATACCTAAAGAAATAATAATAAAAGATTACACTAAACTATTTAATTTCTTCATTTTTTTAAATGTATTTTTTTTTTACTTCATTATGGTATCAGTAATAGGTTGTTGATCCTTTATTATACATTGAATGTGAGGTGCTTTTAAGAAAGCTAACCCTACTTGTTTTTCAGACTTAAGCTTTGTTTATCTTTGCAGTTACTGCAACAGATTGCACAATTGTAGTAATTCTCTCCTCACCAGAATTACAATATGTGCACTTGGCAACAAAGTGCATTTTCAGACATGACTGTTACAATATTCACTTTTGAGCCAAGTGTTAAAAGCGTATAAACAACCAACTATGACTTGAAGGATTAAAATAGCATTTTTCTGTGTCTGGCATATTCATTATCTGTATTGTCCCTCAAATACCAGCCCTAATGATCTAAATTGTTGTTTTCTCATATGTGAGAGAAGCAACAATGTATTAGGGCTGTCCAAAAAAAAAAAAATTGAATTTCGAATATTCGTCGAATTTAAAATAAAAATCCACATTCGAATGCAAAAACGTTGCAGTCGAATTTTAAGTGTGCGTCAGGCAGCCTTATCAGTGGCGCACGAAATGCGACAACGATGTAAGTGTCATTGCTTTTTAATGCTTTTGTTAGCCTATCCAGTTGAACCCACTAGATGCGGCGGTGCTGCGTTGTTCATTCAAAATATTGCAGAAAAAGAGAACAATAAATGCGGGGGAAGATGTTGTTTACGTCAAAACCGAAACCAAGCTGTTCACACAGAACGCATATTTATCGCATTTTCTAGAGGGACATCTATCACCGTTGCACAGCTGCATGTTTAGAAAGCTATGTAAAATTAATGTAAGTTCAACTTTTAAAAAACATCTCTCAAGACTTTATGGCGGGTTTTCCCCCATCCCACTGCATCTCAAGTTTTTAAATGAAGAAAGTACTCTTTGTGACTGGTTTTCGGTCCTTTGTATAAACTATACATACATGCATGATGCTGTTTTGTTTCTAATTGTTTAAGCAGCTTTATTAATTATATAAGGTTTATAAACATTATTTTAAACATTATGCACTTTTTTCAAAGAAAGTCGTATTATTTTATTGCTTTGAAGAAACGTGCATTAGTAATATTTTGCTTGATGCACCCTCTTGTGGCCTCAGGAGAGAAGCCAAAAGCTTTTCTTCACCCTAACTGAAATTATGCCTTAAATGAAATTATGCCTTTTAAATTCGAATATAATTCGAATATTGATCATATTTAAGTAATAAATTTGAATTTAGTTTTTCAGCCATTTTGACAGCCCTACGATGTATGCTAATGTACGTGCAGTATGTTATAAGCTATGCTATCATGCTTTGTGTAGAGTTGAATGAACAGTGCAGAAACGGATTGTTTTGTTATTGTGAACTGGTGCGAGTGTAATGAAATTCACTGCCTCTGTTCATTAGACTTCCCACCCCCTCCTCCTCCTCCACTGGATGATGCAGAGCTTCCAGCCCCTCCTCCAGAATGCCAGATCACACCCCCTGCATCTGATGCCCCTCCTCCTGCATTCCCAGCCCCGCCCCCTGCTGCAGAAGACCTGAACCTCCCTGCACCTCCCGAGGAATTAACCTCCGCACCTTCTGCCTCCTTCCCCCCACCCCCACCACCACCTCCTCCTCTCCCTGAGACCGGTGCAGGTGTCAGCTCTCAGGTAGGTTTCCAAATACTTGATTTCATTTCAACTTGATTTTAATCTTTACAAGTCTTTTCTTGCCCTTACGTCGTTTTCAGCCTTTATGAATTTCTTACTTTTCTTTTGATTAAAATGCTTTCGCACTATACTGACTACAAGTTTTTCCCTTTAATACCTAGATAACTCCATTCTGATGAGTGATTTCACCACAATGAATTTTTTACTGAAACTGAAATAATGATTAAGTTAATTTAATTTATTTTTTAATCAACATTCAAATAAAAACTGAGTTGTATACAAACATTTAAATTGCATATTAGTCATTTTTATAGCAACTTTTTGACATAATTACTTTTTTTTTACTCCATTTCATTGTTGAAATATAAACATTTAAATGGTGGCTGTAGTAAAAAACTTTTCTTCCATGACATTTATTCAAATATACCATAAATAATAAAGACATTAGCAGGTTAAATAAAAATTTAATTAATTTGTAACGTTGTGCAGTATTTGGCTAAATGCTCTTCTTTTTCTAGCTAACTAATGAGTTATTGACCTTGAATGGTTTTTATGAAATATAACGTTATGTGACACATTGTTTACAAGCTGTTTTATTGACATTTTTCCTTTGTTGAAACACTGATTGAGCTATTATGTAAGACATGATACATTTCAATAAGTTGTTATGTTTCTTTCAACTAGGTTTGCTGCGATAGACGGTGTTTTCGGTTATACCGGTATTAAGCCGCAACACCGGTTACGTCATTTGCCTACCGCGGCACTGCCCCCCTCCGTCGTTTAGATTTTTTTATAGTAACAAAAATCATTTAGCCTAGTTCAGTTAGAGGACAGACACTTTTATAAAACTAAACGCTCAACGCAGCGTGCCGAACCGTGCGCGAACGACAGTACACCACGGAGCAGGAGTCAGATTTTAGAAAGGAAATACAAAGGCGCCTGTTTGGCAATATTTTTGATTTTGAAAAGCCTATTGACTGGAAGTTTTTTTTAAACATTCGTTTCTTATTTATTTGGTTCCACAGTGTTTGCTGATTACTTTATTTAAACTTTGTGTATTTTATTTATTTTATTTTACATCAAGGTGTATATGCCGTGCCTCCAAGCTTTCTTATTCGTTTTGCTAATAAACGTTCTATTTTTCTTATTTATTTGGTTCCACAGTGTTTGCTGATTTTTGAGTTTTATATATCTATTTATACTTTGTGTAGCCTAAGTAATTTGTTATTTTATTAGGCATATATTGTGTATTTTTATTCGTTTTGTTAATAAAAGTTCTGAGTTTGACGTTGTTGTTGCTTGAATTGAATTAACGCCGAATTGCCGCTAATTTGAAAGTGAAAGTAAAATGCGCATGGCACTTTTACAAGCCATTTGAAAGCGAAGAAAAGAGGGGAAACTCAAACAAACTAACACGTGATACCGGTATTACCGGTGGGAAAACTTCCTCACCGTCACAACCCTAGTGTGACGCTGTGTTTCATTGTGAAAGCGAAACTACTTTGTTTGGCCTTCCAAAAGAGGACACAACTAGAAATTTAAAAGCGAAGGGAAGCGAGGAAAAGAGGGTACGCCCCGCCCCAACGGTGATACCGGTATTACCGGTGTTGTCACACGTCGATTAACCGGTGGGAAAATTTCCTCACCGCCACAACCCTACTTTCAACATACCTTCTGATGTTAATTTATGTTAATTTGGTGCTATAACTTGTAGAAAAGATGTGTTGCCACTTCATTTGAACTGAGGTGGCTTCATCTATCACGCCACAATAAAGAGCACCAAAATTAATGAATTTATTGTTTGAATTTGTCATAAAACTGACCAAATTTGAAAGCTGAGACTTTTTCATATCAAAAGTAACAAAGCAGAGAAATCAATATTGTGAACCCAGCTCAAAGATCAAAGGATGCCCATTGGAGAAGTACTAATTAAACCGTCATGTTTTAGCCAAAGATTTCGGCCAACCAAAACCATTTTTTTACCAAAATTTTGGTGCATCACTAATTCTCACTCATTATGGCCTGACATGGCATTCAAACTAGTGCGTTTTACATAGTCTTATGCAATTCTAATGACTCTCTTTGTGTAAATGAAGAAGAAAGGAAGGTTGAATTGAGCAGTTTGCTGCAGTAAACTCTGCTATCCTGTGAGACGCAGTTATGCATGCTGCCTGCTGACATGTCCATATAAGCCCTGGCTCTATTTATGGAAGTGTTATTGTGGTGAGTGCGATGTAATTGGGCTACATCATCAATCTCACAGGGCCTTGTTCAATCAAACAGACCTGCTGTCGCTACTAAAAGAACAGTAAAACTCCAGTGTGAATCCACTGCATAAACATTTTTGTGAAACATTTTCTTTCGGTAGGATTTTACAGACGCACAAAGCTTGCTGACTGGTTGCTTAAATGACTGGTTAATTTCTAGTTTACCGGAAAATTTGCGGAAAATATGCTCACCCTAGCAAGATGTAGATGTGTTTGTTTCTTCATCAGAACAGATTTTTACAGATTCAAAATTACATTACTTGCTCACCAGTGGATCCTCTGCAGTGAATTGGTGCCGTCAGAATGAGAGTTCAAATAAAACATCACAGTAATCCATAAATAATCCACACGACTACAGTTGATCAGTTAATGGCTTGTGAAGTAAAAAGCTGCATGCTTATAAGGAAAAAAAGGTGGTGTTTTAATTGTAAGCTGTTGCTTCTGGTTAAAATTCCAGTCCATAAGTTCATAATAAAGCTTGCTTCAATGAAAAAGTGAATTTTTTTGCTTGTGCATATTTCTCTGCTGATTCAGACAAAACAACATTTTCACTGGAGAAAGCAATATTATGGATAGGGGACGGTTTGAAGTTTGATATCTTGATGAATTTATTACAAACACACAGGTTTTTACTTCATAAGATGATAATATATGCAGTAATTGATTCAATTGATGCAATAAACAATACAAGTTGCTATGAATGACCAAAGACGTCAGTCTAACTAGTCGAGTGCTGTTTGAGTAGCTGACCACCATAGTGCCTGATCCCGAACGTTTACTAAATTTTAAGGCTTGTGATGGCTCTTTCATTTCCAGTGTCAAGCAGTGCAGTTATTTGTCAGAAAGTGCATATTTCTTCTTTGAACATTGTGTGGTGATTGTACAGTGCTGTGGTTTTCTCAGAGCAAGACTGTAATTTGTTTGTGTCTTTCTCAGCTCTTCTAAATTTCTAAGAGCGTCATCCCTCTCATTTTGGATTCACATATTCTACCCTTTTATTTTCACATATAATTTGATCAAATTACTTTAACTAGGCATTAATTATAATCTAGGAACACTTCTCAAAAGGCATCCTTATTTATGTTCTTCGCGTTTTTTATGTTCTCTGGATTTTTTTTTTGTTTTTAGCTCTGACCCTGTCATTTTCTGTTTCACATATTCCTGTTTTATTGCTTTGTACTATATCCCACCCTTTTATTGCCTCATATTTGATATACTCTTGTTCTCTTTTCTTGTTATTCTCCTCTCCTAGACCACATCCTCTCTGACCTCTCCTACACCCCACACTCATATTGTCTCTCAAATTCTCTCCAACATTGTCTTGTTTTGTTCTCCATAGAGGGTGTTTGAGAAACAGACCAGTTTTGACAGGCAGTTGGGCTCTTTGACCGATATGTTATCAGAAATGGAGACGAGTGGACCTTTCAATCCGAAGGTAACTGCAGAGCCTTTGACCTCTGATGTTGTAACCTTGACCTTCAGGGTTCAGCTATCTTTAATTTTTTTTAAACCTTAATGGGATGGTTTACCCAAAAATGACAATTCTGTATAATTTACTCACCCTCATGTCACTTCAAACCTGTATGACTTATTTTTCTTTAGTAGAACATAAAAAGAGATATTTAGTAGAATGTTCACGCTGCTCTTTCACATACAATGAAAGCATACAGTGATGAAATATTACAAAACTACACAGTAAAAGTAGTCCAAATGAGTCTCTAGCATAAGGTGAGGGTGAGTCAATATTATTATGAGTACAAAAAAAAAAAACATTTTTGGTAGGGGTCAACAGATTTTTGATGGCTGATGTCAGTATTTTAGAGTGCAAAGAGGCTGATGACCAATATAAAGCCGAAATATAAAATAATAAATATATCGTAATATTTACTAAAATAAATATAAATTTAAAATGAATCAATGTAAAAAAAAAAAAAATGAACTTGATGCGAAAATAAAAATCTAAAATAGATTCATACATTGATTCTGTAATCCCATTATAATATTTTCACAAATTAAGAAATTAAACTGACTTAAACTAAGCATTTTGTTTCAATTTTCCATGTCCATAACTGGATAATAGAGGAACAATTATTTTTCACAATCTTAATCTTGCAACATTCTGACGCCACAATTTAGAGATTTTGTAAGACTTTTAAGTTCCTTTTCCCCATCAGATGTGTGATGTATATCTATTTGTGTTTGTTTTGCTCAGTTGCCAAGCCAGTTTTCAGCAGCACCAGCGCCAAAGCCTGCAGCACCACCACCGACCGCTCCTAAGCCTGCCCTTTCCTTTCTGCCCCCTCCTGAGCTGCCGGATCGTCCTCCCCCAGCCCCTTGGGCTGAGGAGCTACGTGCCCGAACACGACCGGCCAATCAGACCACAATATCTGCCCCCGCACCTGCACAGTCATTTCCTAAAGGCCCAGCTGTGGCTCCAAAGACCAACTTCCCTCCTAGTCAACTGAATTCAAATTTTGGATCCAAAACAGTTAGTCCTGCACCTACTGGAGGAGCAAGAGGGTTTAACCATGCCGTTAAAACCCCCGCCCAAAGCTCTTTCCCACCACCTCCACCTGCCGCCCCTCCTGCCCCTGTTCCTCCACCAGCGAATATTTCCACCCCTGCACCTACATTCAGTCACTCTGAAACATCTCCCATTGGCAGTCAGCAAAGCCTTGCTCCGCCTTCTCCTGCTGCACCCAAGACATCACTCGTCTCGTCATTCAACAGATCAGCAGGAAACACTGTTCCACCGAAGGTGGGTGTGCTTCAGATTGTTATGTGATGCAGTTATATAAATAAAGATAAGGTAAGGTAACGAAGTCAAAAGAATGCTGGAAAATAAAGATATTTCCTGAAGAAAGTACCAGTATTCTCAAGGTGGTAAAAGACTAGTTTTATGGCTTTGGTTAGGTTAAGTTTTAGGCTTTAGTTTGGTAAATAAAGTGCTGTGTTAGAGCTGTCTTACATTTTGGTGTCATGACGATCACTGCACATGATTGGGAATAAGAATTGATGCAGAACTGACTTTGCAGTGTAAATGATTAAAGAGAAGCATAAAATAAAAGACAATAAATTTAATATGCAAAGAAGTTATTGGTTAGATTTTGAATGGTGAAAATTCTTTTTTCAGCATAGATGCATTAAAATGATCGAAAGTGCAAGATTTCTATTTCTAATTCATTTTGTTCATTTTCGTCTTTCTGTTCATCATAGAAACTTAAAAATTAATCCATCGATAGTAATAAGAAATGCTTCTTGAGTACAAAATCAGCATGTTAGAATGATTTCTGAAGGATCATGTGACACTGAAGTAATGATGATGAAAATTCAGCTTTACCATCATAGGAATAAATTATATATTCAAATAGAAACTTCTTTTAAATTGTAATATTTCACAATATTACTGTTTTTACTGTGTTTTTGATCAAGAAAATGCAGACTTGGTGAACATAAAAGACGTTTTTAAGGATACTTAAAAGATACAAGGTATAAAGTTTGCAAATATAAATCAATAAAAACATGGTTTGAATGGAGTTATTTCTGATGCTGTTGTATTTCAGGTGTCTGGTTCAGGTTCAGGTCCTGGTGGAGCTCCTCTCACTATGAGGGAAGTAGAAGGGCTGGAGAAAATGACTAAGGACTTTATCAAAGACATGGACAAACATCCTCCTGTGATCCCCTCTCCAGCTACAGGTACACAGACACTATCAGCTCTCCTCCTACACACAAATTTCGCTCCACCTTGTGTACACACCCACACCCTTAAGATTTCATTTATCTTTTTATTCATTTTAATTTCAGTAATTTCCTGTTTTTTTATGTTAATTTAAGCCTCATTCATAGACATACATCCATATGGCTCTTGTTTAACGCACAGCAGACAAGCTGTGATAAACACTGACTGTGCGATGGTGCCAGGCGTCTCTTGCTCTTTCTCCATCTCCCTCTCTCTTTATCAGTCTGTGTAGGTGTTCAACTTGATATAGCTTCTCTATCTCAGTTTATTACTCTATTATCAGTGTCTAAACAGCACAGCGCTTCACCTCTCCCATGTCTGGATCTCTTTGGATGAGTGTTGTAATGATCTCACTCTGTCTTTGTCAGTATTGAGGGTTTGTTTTACTTAGTAGCTTAGATGTGTGTGCAGGTGAAAGCTAAAAAATACTTTTTGATCAGTTTTTGATTTGATCAGCCTACTTTCACATACAGCCGAAATAAGCAGTTTGATTGGTGTTTTTATGTTCAGTGTTTGTAGGTTTATTTTTAAGCCTGGTATGTTCTTGTTTATAGATTGATTTAGTTCTTTATTGCCCAGTTTGTTGTTATGACCCTTTGCTAAGCCCCGCCCCCTTGGTTGCTGTTGTGCAGTCAGGCAAACATCACAAAAAGAGCTACTTCATCCAAAAATGACAATTCAAGAGTATTTTTTCACCTTCATTTGTTTTCAAACCTATATGACCATATTTTATGTGGAACACAAAACATATTCTGAAAATTTTTTTTTTTTTTCAGTCTGGTCCAGTGTTGTTTTTGCAAAATCATAGATAATTAAGTTTTTAAACATGGCACTGTTAAACATGGCTATTTAAAACGAAGTTGAAATAATGCAGACTGACGGCTTTAACAAAAGCAAACACCGTCGATAAGTTATTATCAAGGCATCCTAGGTGAATCGAAGTAATATTAAAAATTGTCCTTGCTCTTCCAAGCTTCATAATGGTATTGGGCGGGTGGTTTTTTTTTTTTTTCAACAGTCCAAACGAAGTCAAATAAAGCGCATCCATCCATAATAAAATGTGCCTCACACGGCTCCGGGGGGTGAATAAAGGCCTCCCTGTAGTGAATCGATGCAGTTTTGTAAGAAAAATATCCATATTTAAAATGTTATAAACACTTTTCTTTCACTTCTGCTAACTGTCATATGTGGAAGCCGTTCCGGGCGGATGACGTAGGACGCATGCACAGCGCACGCGCTGTTGATTAATGACGAACACAGAAGCGCGGAGGAGAATTAAGGGACCAAAATGAGGATTTGTAATGAAAAATGTCGGAGGATTTCACTATAAGCCCAGAGGAGACTGGTTTTCCTTTGCTAAAGTAAGGAAACGTTGCTTCCTTTGCTCCTGTAAACAAACTCACGAGACTAGCATATCTCAGAGGCGCGTGTGCAACACATGCGTCCTACGTCATCCTCCCGGAACGGCTTGCACGTATAACAGTTAGTGGAAGTGAGAGAAAAGTGTTAATAACATTTTAAATATAGATCGTTTTCTTAGAAAAATGCATCGATTCGCTACAGGAGGCCTTTATTCACCCCCCCCGGAGCCGTGTGAGGCACGTTTTAATATGGATGGATGCGCTTTATTTGACTACTTTTGGACTGTTGAACAAAAACACCCACCCACTGCCATTATAAAGCTTGGAAGAGCAAGGACAATTTTTTTATATAACTCCGATTGGATTCTTCTGAAAGAAGAAATTCATATACACCTAGGATGCCTTGAGGGTAAGTAAAACCCAGGCTAATTTTCATTTTTGGGTGAACTAACCCTTTAAGGCGGCGGGTCTTTGGGTCAATTAGTGAGGCTGAGCTGTTAAGACACAACAGTGACCTCTCCAGTCACCGAGTTGTCACTCCAGAGACTAATCTCTGTGTTTACTGCTCCATAATTAATCTTTCTTTACCTCATAAATCACTCTTTATCCCCAATCTCTATTTTTCATTAATATGAACATATTTTTCCTTTCAGAGGTGTGTGGTAAATGTGGAGAGGCTCTGTCTAGATCTCAGCCAGCAGTAAGAGCGATGGATAAACTCTTCCACTCCCATTGTTTCTGCTGCATGACCTGCTGGCGCCCCCTACAGGGCATGCAGTTCTACGACCATGAAGGAACGCCTCAGTGTGAGGACTGCTACATGGTGAGACATGTGAAATTACATATTTGTGGTTTACATTTTTTGGAATCAGAAAAACAAAAATATGCACTGTTATCCACATGGCATACTTTGTTAACGTGGGAACTCGTTATGTTTTGACATTGTTCACCCCTTTTGTTCATTAAAGCGTAGCATTGTTTTTCATACTGTTTGTCTTCGTGTGGGTTTCCAGAATTCTCTGTCTGTGTGTTCTCGCTGTGGGGAGCGGATCAAAGATCGTGTCCTGAAAGCGGTGGGCCAGTGTTTCCATGCCCACTGTTTCCTCTGCACTACCTGCGGCTGCACCCTGGAGGGCGCTCCATTCATCACCGATGACAATAACAACCCCTACTGTGTCAAAGATTACCATCTGTGAGCCATCACCAAATCACAGACCAGTCACAGCTCTCAGTTATACACTAGAGCAATTGAACTAATTATCACATTTAACCAGTCATCAAAGTTATGAACAAATCAGTGAGATTTTATATGGGTTGTTCTTCAGCTATTGGGCCTATAAAATGACACTTCCTTAAAACACAAGTTTTAAAATTAGTTTATTTAATTTGGGGTACGTTTTGTTGTGGAAATGACTTTTTATGTTTTTGGAATGTCCATGTTTAAGTTAGATTTTTATGTATTCAAAATACACACAATTAAAAGGTATTTTCATAATTTTTGTGTAATTGAATTACACCTTGATTGAAAGTGATGCACAAAATTGTTTAGTTCACAAATTACCTTTTTTCTTCACACATCATGTCTCATTTATTTTAATTTTTCAGACATGCTTTGATAAAAGGACATTACTGTTGAGGGCACGTTATTAGGGGCAAAGTTATTTATTGTGATGGAAAGTTATTACACAATATTTTCGTACTTTTTGTGTAATTGGATTACAGCTCAGATGGGAAATGATGCACAAAAATTTGTTCACAAGTGTTATTACATTTTGTCTTCATACATCACGTCTCAGATGTGCTTCCTTCATAAACAAGTATATTACTTTTTTAGGAATTTTTTTTATTATTTAGAATTTTTTGAGCATTTTATTGGAGCAAAGTTGTTTAGTGTGGTGGAAATTATGCAATTTGGGCATTTTTGTAATTTGTATAAAATAATTTTCACTTTATACAATCATGTTTTCTAATGTCATTTTTATGATGGATTATCGTATTTTAAGACTGAAATTTTGACTAGGATAGGCGTAAAATAAAATCTATAAACTAAAGTCCTTTTTTAAAATAGAAAAATAAATGTGACTTTCATAGAGCACACAATGTAGAATAGAATAGGGAAAAAAATTAACACTTGGATCATAAAAGTGCCTGAAGTTGAATAAACACCCATATAAAATGTTATATAATATTAAAGGGGTCATATGATGCAATTTCAATTTTTCCTTTCTCTTTGGAGTGTTACAAGCTCTTGGTGCATAAAGAAGATATGTAAAGTTGCAAAGACTAAAGTCTCAAATCCAAAGCGATATTCTTTATAAAAGTTAATAGTTAACCACGCCTAACTAAAATGGCTCGTTCTAACATGCCCCCACATGTCTACCTCACTATGTGGGAAAATTTGCATAACACCGCCCAAATGTTCACGCAAAGAAAGAAGGCGTAGCTTTTATTCTCGCTGTAGTATTGTTGTTGCCGCTGCCGCCATGTCGTGAAGACGCTGTGTGCTTCGTTGTGAAAGCGAAACTACTTTGTTTGGTCTTCCAAAAGAGGACGATATCCGCTTCGTCATGCCTGCCAGAATCAGTTCAGTTGGTTTTCATTCCACATATTACCAGAGATATTTAGCGATTGCACAATTGTAGGTCGAATTGACGATTAAAAAGTATTTACAAAGAAAAGTACATCAGTCACTGAGCCTGTTGTTATATTTAATAATAAGTCTATGACATTGTAGCTAAAGCTTTTTAAAAACATCTGGATTATAGATCGTATTATCTACACAAAAGCTTCGGAATATACTTAACCAGAGCCTTAGGTTATATATAGCAAAATTCATTCAACATCACAAAACTGTACAGTTCATTTTATAATTTTTGTTTAAAAACAACAGTGTTACTGTAGACAAACTAACATGTTTCTGAACAAATTGAAATATTTTATTTTTAACAGTCAGTATTCCCTGTGATTACTGTGCAGAATTCCAGGTTTCCCACATTTGGCATTTTAGTTAATTTGTTTTGTTTTGTGTTTTGTTGTGTTTTTACTGTCTCACTAACACCACTTATTTTGGCTTTAAGGTAGCACTGATATTATTTTGAGAATTACATCTGTATTTACATACAGTAGCTCAGAAACGTTTTATTTATCTTTGCACCTCAATGTGTGTTCCCTTCCTGGCATTGTATCTTGACTTTTGACTAACCAAGAAATTCTCGTATTTGATATAGTCGAATAAAACGATGGCTGCCATCATAAAAAAAGTTGACCAAATCCAACACATTATGCATGATTTGTTGTTATTGTTATTACGGTGTTTTTATACATTATGTTGCACGGTTGCCTCATTTTCATGCTGGTATCACAATACTGCTGAATTCAGTAAGCTGTTATTGACCATTTGAACACTTATGGTTTAGCCTCCATGTATTTACCATTTATCCAGTACTTTGTCTCTTTTTTGTAAACTGAACATCTAAATTTCTCTCTTAATATGTGAATGTGTGTATGTTTACGGTCGAAAGTATGCCAACGTGTTATTTTTGCTATCATTTTTTTCCCTTCCACATTTGTACTGTATTCTGAAATAATAAAAGTATCAAATTGACAAACGGAGCACTTCTTGATCTTTTTGACCTAAAAGATGTATCTTGAATGGATTTTCCCATCTCAGTCAGTTTCATTTTCTTCTTAATGTAATGTGTATTTTTGAAGGTCTGCATATGTTTACGTTTTTGTCATGTGACTGCTTCCAAACATGTTCGCTCCCACGCAATGTGTGACGTGCTCTTTTGTGGTTTTGCTCCTCTCACACCCCCTCAATTCTTATCAGCTCAGCTCGCCCCAGCCTCACATACACCACTGATAGCCAGGAGTGCCGACGTCTGTGTATGTAAAAATGTCACATTGAAGGTGTATCTAAATGAATATTAACTATGCCACTACACTGAGGAACTTAAAAAAAATAAAGTACTTGCAGTTTTGTTTTACATTTAGTGTTGGTGTTTCCTCAAGTTTAACTTGGGTGACTTTTTCCAGTTGATGGATTTTGAGAAAATGAAAATCATCTTCTGGCCCTCATAATTTTGAGAAATGGTGAGATACGGGAAATATTTCTAGAAATACCCTGTTTATGTATGTGTAAAAGAGAGGGGTCTTATGGGAAGCCAAGTCATTACATGTTTATCAGTCAGTGAAAGAGTGAACAGAGAGTGTGATGTGGGAAGATAGTAGTTGGATGACTTGTGGTTGACGGAGGAGAGATAGAACAGAAAGCGGAACAGTGTGACGAAATAGAAAGCTTCGCTGGAAGAACATTATGTAGGAAGAATCCTGACCAAACGGACATAAAAGAAGAAAGAAGAAGAACAGGATGGATGGATGATAACCCAGCTGTTCATCAGGTGAGGCTTTCAAGATTTATCTACTTTCAATTTTTGGTCTTTTGCCAGTTTTATTAATAGGACAGTGGTAGTCACAGGAAATGACAGAAGTAGGTGGGATGGGATCAGGAAATGCCACAAGCCAGATTTGAACTCGGGTTACCCATAGCTAACATAAGACCAGCGGCCCACCGGCGGTTCACCGGCGTTTTGCTCATCGTTATTCCAGCGGACCACCAGCGGCTTTTTTTGGGTGAACTAACCCTTTAACAATTTCCCCCCCCCTTTTTTTTTTAAATACCTATATTTCAAAAAAGGGGGAAAAACAAAAGGAACAAAACTCTTAAAGAGAAACATGCATATATATCTACATCACAGGGACATGTCTGACTGAATATAGACATCAAAACCCCTTTAAAAGACTTTTTCCCTGTTTTCAACTTAGTCGTGTTTCCATACTCCTTCACTAAGAGTCTTTAGAAGCTGTAATGTAGATGCCCCTTTTTGGTCAGACAATCAGCAAGCTGTTTCTTCGTAGAGGACCAGAGAATCTGCTGGACACCTCCAGAGTGGATCAGCTCTTTTATGCTGCTTATTTCAAGACAGAGCCTCTTCTCTGAAACAGACTTTGTAGACTTCACAGCATCTAGAAGAGAATGATTGTCAGTTACACAAACAATTGGCAAGTTGTTCAATGTACTGTCACCTGTTGTAATTTCTGAATAAAGTGCAGATAAACACATCCCTTTGTCAATGCCATCAGCAAGTGCCAATGTTTCTCCTGCCAAGGTGCTCCGGACAACTCTTCTGACTCTCTTAGACTGCCAGGAGATAGGTGAAAACTTTCCATCTTCTCCCATCAAATAATAATAATAAAATAATAATAATTAGTTACATTTATATAGCGTTTTTCTGGGTACTCAAAGCGCTTAACATGAAAGCGGGGAATCTCCTCAACCACCATCAACAGGATCAGGTGTCCACCTTGAGTACCACCATCTGGAAGATTTCCCATTGAGACATCACTAAAGACAAACAGTTTCAAGGAGTTGTTTTTTCCCGGGTTCTGAAATTTCAGAGTAACTTCTTCTGACTTCAGCTTTCTGATGAGCTTGTTTACATCATGCAAAGTTGAGACAATAGCATGTTTCATAGTAGAAGCAAGAATAGATGTGTCGCACATTACATCTGGTCTGCTCCGTCCTGCTACCCACAAGATTTGGCCAATCTTGGAACTCAGCATGTCGGTCCCACAGTCCATCAATGGAGCCTCACGTTGCACGGCTCTGGCTGGATCTATAACAATGGGCTGAAGACTTTTTATGTACGTGCTTTGATGTACATGTATCTCACCATTTCCAGAAGAGATCTCCATTCCTACATAACTGAAACTGTTGTGCTTTTCATATCCAACTTGAAAAGCAGCTTTCAAATGTGGGATGACCAAGGAGGAAAACATTTTAGAACCTCCCCATAAAAAATCATCAACGTGAGAAGCAAGAATTCCAGTTAACTCACCACTGTCGTCCAGCCAGTAGAACACAGCAGGGTCAATCTTTGACACACAACCTCCTAGCTGCTGCATAGTATCCTTGACCTTGTTGTACCAGTACAGAGAAGCATCTGCCAAACCATACACGCATTTGTTCAACTTCCACAGGGTTCCATTGCACTGTGCTTCTGGAGGAGGACAACTCTATTCAACTCTCTTCCCTGAAAAGCTGCTTTCATGTCTATTTATTTATGTTCAATTATCAGCTGTTTGTTGAGCTGTTTTTATCATTTCTCTCATTCTGACGGCACCCATTCACTGCAGAGGATCAGTTGGTGAGAAAGTGATGTAGTGCTGAATTTCTCCAAATCTGTTCCAACGAAGAAACAAACTCATCTTGGATGGCCTGAGGGTACATTTTCAGCCAATTTTAATTTTTGGGTGAACTATATTATTGTCACAAATCAGGCCTCTGTGGCTCTCTCCGACGGCCTCCGGAGGGCACCCTCTCCCGAGTACTAACGTCCATGGACTACATTTCCCATGCACCCCGTACCTGGGACTGATTACTGGCACAGGTGTTTCCCCTTAGCTTCCCTATTTAAGCAGCTCCCAGACTCTCAGTGTTTGCGAAGTCTTGTATTGCCCCGGCTACATTTCTGAGCATTTATCCCGTCTTGTCATCTCTTGTGTATTACCTCAACGACTCACCTCGCTCACGGAGGAGATGGTGAGGAGCCCAGCATTCCTCCATCCGTTCCGTCACGAACAGTTCCCAGTCCCAGTCACTCGTCGACCAGCCCACGTCTGGCTTTCCCCGAGAAGGTTGACGGCTCACCGGAAAGATGTAAGGGCTTTCTATTACAATGCTCCATGTTTGTAAATCAACAACCGCAGTTATACCCCACCGACGATAGTCGGGTTTCATTTGTTTGCTCTCTGTTAACTGGACGAGCTCTGGACTGGGCCACTGCTGCTTGGGAGGGGAGACGGCTGTCATTTCCATCATTTGACTGCTTTCTGAGACGTTTCCGCGAGGTTTTCGAGCATTCAGCTGGCGGAAAGGAGCCTGGCGAACAGTTACTCGCTCTACGACAGGGACGAAGCACGGCTGCGGATTATGCTCTCTCATTCCGCACTAAATAAAAGCTGCAAATGGATCCGCACGCCTCTGACTCCTCGTTACATATGATGTTTTTTCCCCTACTCATTATAGTACTGTACTGTCAGATTTGTTTATTTACTATTTTATTTATTTATTTTATCACATTTTATTCATTCATTTTAATATAATTTTTAATAATTATTTATTTTTCCTTTTTTTAAAAACACATTTTCCCTCTGAACTTTCAACAAACCCCCAAACATTCCCTTGTGATCCCTTGGGGGTCCCTGGACCACAGTTTAAAAACCCCTGCTCTAATCTACAACAATGCTCTTTTCATTGTTAGCGATGAACCCAACATTTTTCTTTCTCAACATTTTGTGTTCGATATTTGTTTCTTTACAGGCTTATAAGATGAGTTTCACAAGGCATCCAGAAGACTCATCTCTATCAGGCCTCTCTTACATTCACCTGTTCCTCTCCTCCTTTACTAAGGTACAGAGAACATGTCAGTGAGAAATGCATAAGCTCTCAAGCACGTGTGATAATGTTCAAATAATGTTACAGGTAACATGTGATGCTGACTCCTACCATGAGTTCATGCCCTTTGAACCTTCCTTCCTGGTGACAGTCCTGTGTTCAAACTCACGCTTCTGCCCCAAACCACTGACCTGTGTGAATAAATCTCAGAGTTATCCTCGTGAGATGTGTCAGAGTCGAACGCTGCACTGAATCTGAGAGGAACTCTTTTCCGCTGAGACCTGTTGGAGCTAGTTTGGGACTATTGAACCATTGGAGCTGCTCCCTGTTTAGTAAAAAAAGAAGATCATTCCAGAGATCATAAAACTGTTTATATTCACTTGTTAAGTAATGGGTTTAGAAATGTCATGTATAGGCTACATACATTTAAGCAATATTATCACATTTGATAACTCATGTACAGTATGACGAACAGTTAAAACCTGCTTGGTGGATATGATCTCTCACAGCACTTTGAAAATTTACCATGATTTTACTAATTTTGGAGGAAATGTAGATTCATACAAAATATTTTTGGGAAAGGAGGAAATCTCATGCATTCTTTTTTTTACTACAACAAGCTTAATTTGTTTACAAAGTTATCCTGGTTTACATGTGGTTACTATAAATACCACAGTTAAACTGGTTACTAATCAAGATTTATGGTCAATTTTATTTTTACCAAGGAAGGAGAGCATTTCACAGAGTAAAAGTGATTCCTGTTGTAATTAATTAATGATGGATAAATGTGTGCTTATTCTCTCTATTGTAAATACAGTTTGAGGTCTGAAGTCTGAATGTATCATAAATGTCAGTCTTATATTTGAAATGTATTATATTTGGATGAAACAAAGTATTTTTTGCATGTGTGCTTTTTGGTCTGCAGTCAGGGAATTTCATACATATAACATACCATTTAATGTTTTAATGCAGAACATGAATCAGTACAAAAATTCAATTATCACATACATGAAATTTCAATATACAATAATAAGAATAATAACAATATATCTTAACCTCAAAGGCAAAAAAAAAAATGCTAAATACAAATATTTAGTAAATCAATCATTTGACTCAGGAAAGTCCTAAGAATTTACAAATGTCTTTCTCATGATTGAATTTTTTCAATTTCTAAGTGAAAATTGTCAAATCCAGGTATTGTTGTGTTTATGGATTAAAATTGTTTTCATAATATCATTTCATGTATTTCAGACCTAAATTCTTCTCTGTAAACAATAACGGTTCAATTTACACCAGGTAAACATTATATACCGTGAATAAAGTATTTAATAAGACCCTATTGCCGTCATCAGCAAGCGCCATTCTTAACAAACGTGTTGTTGTGACGCACATTTGATCCAGTCCAGTTGGTGGCGGTAATACACTATAAGTTGGCTTGTCAACCGCTATTAAATCGTGCAAGAAGAAGAAGAAAACGCACATTTGATGCGTTGTGGTTCTGTGTCAACATGGCTGCACACGCTGGAGACAAGCGTTGTTTGGAGCATTTAGATGAATATGACCCAAAACCGGCAAAACAGCAAAAAAAAATTAACGAACAGATGACGGAAAAGCGTCTTGTTGTTGTTTTAGAAGGGGCCACTCTTGAAACCGTAAAGATAAAAGACAACTAAGGTATTTAGAGACTGAAACGGAATCATTTGTTATTCACTGGATTGCCACTAGAGCGTTAGCAATAATATTTCTCCTAACCGTATGTCTCAGAATTCAAATGTAAACGTATCTCTATACAGGTAGGAAAGACATTTGAGTTGCTGAACTGTGATCAACATAAGAGTATGATCATAAAAAGTGGAAGAGACCCTGGGAAGATTCGCCCTGATATCACTCATCAGGTAAAGCTCTTCAACCCTTTACGTTACCAGCAGTCATCTGAGTTACACATGGTTCATTTTAAGTTTTCAATATTAACAGGCTCATTTTTTAATAAAAGGGTTTAATATGATAAAAAGTTATACATTTTTGCACATTCACTTTTTAATGAGAAATTATAGATCAGGTACACTATGGTTTTAGTAGAAAAATTGTAAGTTTTAACTAGTGCTGTCAAACGATTAATCGCATACAAAAAAGTTTTTGTTTACATAATATATGTGTGTATACTGTGTACATTAATTATGTATATATAAATACAAACACATGCATGTATATATTTAAGAAAAATATGTAATGTTTATACATGAAATATATTTATATATAATATAAAATATAAGAATATAAATGTATATACATTTAAATATTTTCAAAATATATACTGTATGTCTGTATTTTTATATATGCATAATAAATGTACACAGTACACATACATACAGTATGTTATGTAAACAAAAACTTAGTTTGGATGCGATTAATCGCGATTAATCATTTGACAGCACTAGTTTTAACTTATATGTCACTGAGAATAAAATGAAGAAAACAAGCCGTCTTGCAAAGATATTCTGTCAGCTAAAACCATGTGATTTTAGTTTAAAACCGAGAGATTTTTATTTGTCCCATATCTGTCCTCTGAATGTCCTGTCTGCTTTCCCACAGTGCCCGTTGATGTTACTGGACAGTCCTTTGAACAGAGCTGGACTGCTTCAAGTGTACCTTCACACAGAGAAGAATGTTTTGATCGAGATCAACCCACAGACAAGAATTCCTCGCACTTTTGCACGATTTTGTGGACTAATGGGTAAATTCACTCCATTTGCGCATTTACTGTAATCAACAGTCAATTTTGACAGTTTTGTAATGCAAACATTTGTAAGTTTATCTTACTACTATTTGCCCTCCTATAGTCCAGCTGCTGCACAAGCTGAGTGTGAGAGCAGCAGATGGTCCTCAGCGTTTGTTAAAGCTGATTAAAAATCCAGTGTCGGACCACCTGCCACCTGGATGCCCCCGATATTTGACATCGTTCAAAGCAGGAGATGCTGTTTGTCCCAGAACGGTTGTCCCTAAAGATGGACCTGCCGCTGTTGTCATTGGAGCGTTTGCACATGGAACAGTGAGTCTGTTTACACTTCTCCTCACAGCTAAATGAATTATATTCTCCATGCATAGATAATAATTGCATAAATGTGAATCGTGTCATTGCTTTTTAAGTAAATCACTGATCTGTTTCTCCATCCTCTCATAGGTGAATGTTGACTACACAGAGAAGACAGTGTCCATCAGTAACTATCCTCTGTCTGCAGCTCTGACCTGTGCCAAGATGTGTTCAGCGTTTGAAGAGGTTTGGGGAGTGTTATGACAAAACCAAACTGTTATGAACTGTCAGGAACGGACCTTTGGACTGTGCTGTGTGTATGTATACAGTCCATGCCTTGGAGCAAAAATTGTGTTATATGACGGCACAACAGAGGAGAATATTTCATGAATTATAACACAGTTTTAACTCGCACTGACGCAAACCGTTATACCCTTTAAAGTGTGGGGTATTAAACTTCAGTTTCATTTTGTTTAAGTTTATACATTTAACAATAAACCCAGATTTGCATATATGAAACAACACTTTGCCTTTTTTCTCCTTACAGTAAACAATAGCGTACAACAGCGGGCCACTTTTTCAGCAGCCTTGGTTTTTGTAAGTCTATTCAAAATGTCCATGTTAAAGGAGTATAAGCCATAAATAAAATCAATCAGTGATACGGTGAATCAGAACATTACATTACTATTAGGCAAAAAAAAAAGGGAAAATCAGACAAAAAGATAAAGGTACAGGGCTGTACTTAATGGCTTTGAGGGGATAATAAAACTACAATCCCATTAAGCATTCTGAATGACAATAAAAATGGAGAAATATAAATTCAAAGTTGTTGATATGAATAACAACGGTGTTTAGGATAGATAGATTTTGAGAGCATAGCAAGACAATTATGTTATTCACTGTGCTTCGTGGGAGTGAAAAATTGCAAATTGTGGCTCTGATTGATAGATTTTTTTTGTGTGTGTGAAATCATGGGCAGTGTAATTTTTCAACAGGAATTCTGCTGTTAAACTCAGTTCTTTAAAAATGAAATTGAAATGATGTAAACTGATGCCTTCGGGAAAAGCACGTGCCACTGATTAACAACCCCAAGTTCACATCAGGTCTGTCTTTGAAGGTTTGTAAGTTATCATTAAAAATCAATTCCCTTATAGAGAATATGAAATAATTTTTAACCTCTAGACCGGGACCTGACTTTTGCACTCACCTGGTTTTATTGAGCATTCTGAAATGTTATTTTGAAGTTCTCTTTTAAATGTCTCTTCACTTTTTGAAATGTTCTGGTTTATCACAATTGTCTTATGGTTGTACTGTAGCTTTAATCTTGTATTCTCTCCACTATATTCACTATAAATTTAGACAGCTTCAAAACAGTCTCTCCTCCTGTGTTTGGGCTCTGGACCCTTTAGCTTCCTTGACCATCAAATGTGCTTTTAGATGTTGTTTTTTTCTGTCTAGGCTTGATGTTGGTTCTATGAAGGTAGAATGACGTCAAAAAGATTTGCATACGCAGGGTAATATTTGTGGAAGTGTACATAAGACTGTAAGTGTAAATTAAATTTGCATGCGCAAGAGAAGCTTTGTAACGGTGTAAATCGCGTTTCAAGCGCAAGAAAAAATTATTTGCAGCATTTTACTGTTATTCGTAAGTGTAATTCATGTATTGTGAAACTGCAGCTTCATGCTAACGCAAAATAAATATGGTCTGCATGCTTCTGACTTCCATTTTTCCGCGCTTACACTTTTGGCACGTTTTTTTCGCCAAAAGACGGTCAAAAGCACTGCAAGCCTGTGAACAGTGATTTGCAAGCGAAAACAACAGTTTAAAGAACTGCAAAACGGATTGACTGCATAGAACCAATCTGTATGTGTACAAAACTAACTGTTGCAAATGTCTAAATGACTTGTTGTGCATGTGGAGCAAAAAGTTCCCGAAATAAACTGGTATGTACAGCTCTGTCTTTCTTTTCTCTGCGCTTATAATTTTGGCACTGTTCTCTCACTAACTGAGTTTTGCAAGCGTGAGGGTTCCCCCACTGGATTTGTTTTCTTTCCTGTTTTTCCTTGTTCTTTCACCACATTGACACCTTTCCTACAGGTCTCAGGCTCTATTGGTTCTTGCAGAGTTCATTTCCTGCTGTAGGTTTTGGCAAGTTGGGATGCATTTGTAATTTTTCAATTATTTGGGACATTTCCTGTCTAATATTTTTCAGAGATGCAATCGGGTAAGGGAGAAAAAAGGTGAGAACATTGCGCGGACTGGAGGCATGCTCCACATGGAATTTCTTTTAAAGATATTTGCTTTCCATGCTCATTTGTAGTCACTTTAAGGTATTTTGTTATATATTTTTATTACCTTATATGTCCAAAACTGTATTTTTTCCACAAAAAAATAAAAAAATAACATGTTGCAACATTTTACAAAAATCAAGATTGAATATATTTGGTCAAAATCCATGTTATAAAAGATTAAGTGCTGTGCTGGCTAGTTAAGACAATATTGGCTGATTAGACTGCAGTGCCTACCCTAAATGCAAAAATGTTTGCCCTCTCTCTCTTCACCTTTCCCATATATCAGACCTCAAATATATAGAATATACATCGTTTTTGAAGTAAGACTAAGAGTAAGACTTAGAGACGTGCAACACAAAATTACATCATTAATTTTATGTTCAGGCAGCTAAAATGTATGTCAACAGAAGAAAAAAATGAAACTTTGCCATTAATACCTTTTAACAGTGTGAGCTGAAATCTAATATAAAAGTCATGGAAATGTCTATTTTTACTTTTACCTAGTTTTTAAAATGTTCTATTCTAAAGTATTTAATTGTCTAGATGGTGATTTGTGAGAGAAGTGTTGATTTGAGTTTAACCTGTATTATTCAGTAGCGAACCACTCTGAATTTTAATAATTTAAAGGGGTCATATGATGCTGCTAAAAAGAACATTATTTTGTGTATTTGGTGTAATGAAATGTTTATGCGGTTTAAGGTTGAAAAAACACATTATTTTCTCCTCTATGCCCCGCCTTTCTGAAACGCGTCGATTTTTACAAAGCTCATCGGTATGAAAAGCGAGGTGTGCTGTGATTGGCCAGCTATCCAGTACTCCAAAGAGAAAGGAAAAATTGAAATAGCGTCATATGACCCCTTTAACATAGATGGATAGATGCTTTAATAAAAAAAAATAATACGCAAATGAGACAGACACATACATTGAACAACTTTTATGTAACAAAATACAAAACCACTTTAATTAACCAGAAAGCTTATATTTACATTATGTAGTATGTACATTATCAGAAATCAAACAGTCTTTTAAGAGCCATCGTCCCCTGCTTGTATATTGGTGAGTTGAGAGCAGCTGCTGGCGTTCATCGTCTCCTCAGCGGAGTTCTCCAGAAGCGTGGCTCCCGCGTCAGTCTCAGTCTCATCCATTTCATCCGCGGATTCGTCGCTCATTTCTGGATCCTCGCAATCTTTAGATTCGTCTAGCACAGATTTCTCAGTGTCTGTGGGACCCAGGTAGTGACAAACTGCGCTCTTCCTGCCGAACGATTCTTCCTCGTGGAGAGTCAGCACCTCTATTCGGTTAGAGACGGGCTCGTCCTCCTTCCTCTCCGACAGGAACGTCCGCTGAAGCATTAGCTTCTTCATTGTGTGACATTTGTATTTAAGAGCTGAACTAGAACCTGCGCCGTCCTCTTCAAAAATCACACAGGTTCCGATGGCATCCTCGTATTCCCCGGCGAACAGATAGCGGCCCACCTGCATCATGGGCTGCTCGCTGTCGATGTCCACGATCTTACACGCGCCCTGCCGACTGGAGATTAAATCAGAGCTGATCATCCCAGACAGTTCCGCCACAACCAGCTGCTCCTCTTCCACCCATTCGTCCTCCATAGCTGTAGCTGATGAAGCAGTTGCACTCATTTAACTTTTTGAAATGTCTGGGCTGCTCGCTGTCGATGTCCACGATTTTACACGCGCCCTGCCGACTGGAGATTAAATCAGAGCTGATCATCCCAGACAGTTCCGCCACAACCAGCTGCTCCTCTTCCACCCATTCGTCCTCCATAGCTGTAGCTGATGAAGCAGTTGCACTCATTTAACTTTTTGAAATGTCATGCAACTCATGAGCTGAAGCGCTCCGACAACTTCAAGTAGCGAATTGCTTTCGCAGAATTTGCGCGACGGAAGTAGTGATCGGAGGTCCGATTCATTTATGGGAATCGGTTCTTTTGAACAGTTCGGTGTAACCTTTAAAACACGATTCAGTAGTACTTCTCTATCTATCTATCTTTTTTAAGTTTTGCAAATAAAGTAGCCTACTATTGTAATTCCACGTGTCTTCGTGTGTTTAACCGTAAATCAGATTGGACATTAAAAACCTAAATATAATTTGTATTTACATCAGTTAGTACTATAATTTTACTTTGGCCAGAAACGTTTTAGCACATTTAAATAAATACTCCTCTGACCAAGAGGAACAGTATTTTTACTCAATTAATTTACTTATACTTTAGACCAAATTTCACATTAATAAGTGTACATTTACTAATAAGAAACCCAATGTTATGGTTTTGTTGACTGAAATATATATTGACAGTATCAGACTCCAATAAGAAAGCTGTAAGAACTTTGAAACCTTGTGAACTTTATAATATCAAGTTAGGCCTATTTATCTGATTTTGTATGCATGTGTATGTTTATATCTCGTGTCTTTGTTTTGAACTTTTATACCTCCCACTGGCGACTCCTATTCGTTGTAATTTATTATTCTATCCTTTTCCTTTTGTTTTTCTGTTCTTCTTTTTGATGTTGCATCGAAAGCAACTTCCGGAAAACCAACGTGTGCTGAAGTCAGTCACATGTGCGCTAGTTCCCAACAGCATGAGAGACACATGTACTCGGGCAACTTTCGTAAATTAGAGCTAAAAATTTTCTGAGTGTCCTAGAGAAGATCGGAATAAGCGCAAGAGCGTGCTTTTGTTCAACAGTGAGTATCTGGTGGGTTTATCTGCTGGGATTTTTTTTGTGTCTTTATCGGTTCACTGTAAGCTAAGTTCGTAGTTTGCAGCGTGCTAGTTAATGCTGCGCAAAATACATTTTAATGTTTATTTTCTAAACATGGTATTGAGTCTATTGCAATAATATAAACATAACGGGTTTGTATTTTAGTGGCCTTATGAATATATTAGCATTACCTATGTAAAACTGTGGAAGCAGCTCCACGCTCCGATCTGATAATCAACCAGCCAACTTATGCAAGTTTGTCATGATTACAAGTCTTGGTATCTGTTTCTGGCCTTATAATTATGATGTTTTTTATTCTGGTCAAATATCAACTTATTAAATGTTTACTTGTATTGTTACCGTAGAGCAACTTTGTAGGCGTCAATCATGGGCAGAAAGTTGGACCCCACCATCAAGGTGAAAAGAGGACCTGGACGGAAGGCCAGAAAACAGAAGGGAGCAGAAACTGAGCTGACCAAGATTTTGGTTGATGGTAAAGCACACATTCTCTGAGCGATTTGGTTATTGGACAACATTTTCTTGTTTTATGTATTCATTATTTATATACTTATTTTATAATATATATATAAAATGGTTATAACAATGGTTATTCTCTATTTGCAGAGGATGGGCCAAAAAAACTTTCAAGCAGAGCGAGAAAACGGTAAGTTTCTTTTAAATGACTACATATGAATAACTACATGTAGTTTTTTCTTTTGTCCTATTTTTGTATCTCTGTGGTAATTACTTGTGAATTGTATTTTATTTTTTTCCCCCAAATAAATTTCAACAGAGCTGTAAAAAGAGCTCAAGTAACTAAAGAACCCAAACAAGAGGAAAAGCCTAAGAAAGGTATTTAAACATTTCAAAATGAAATTATAATGGAATTACAATGTTGATGCACCCATGAATTTGTAAATTAATTCTTTTCTATTGCAGGATTCTCAGATGAGAATAGTAAATGGCTAAAACCAACTCAGAGGAAGCGAAAGATTGAACAATCTGAAGAAGATGAGGACAGTGACAGCCAGTGGGAAGAAGATGAAGATGATGATGAAGAGGGCTTTAATAACAAGGAAATGGAGGAAAAGGACGATGACGATGAAGATATGGTTGATGACTATGGTGCTGATGAAGGGGATGATCAAGACAGCGATGGAGAAGAGGTATGATTTCAACCAATGAAAAACATTTGTATAGAGGAAATCTTGTCCTTTCTCAAATGTCAAAAATAATTTTTTTTTTTTTTCTCTTGATGTCGTACCACTTAAGCGTGGAGCACACAATACTGTATTTCACAATGCAGTGTGCTTGACTATGCGTTTACATGTGAGATGAACTGGAAGTAATGTCAAAATACATTGTAGCATACTACCATTTTAAATATTTGTTATTATATATCGTCATGCACTATAAACACTATTAAAAAACAATCAGCATAGTATTCGAAGCGTAGCCCTTTCCTTATTGTAATATTATCATTACTTGCCCTGTCAGCTTCTGCCAATTGAGAAAGCTGCAAGAAAACAGAAAAAACAAACAAGCATGAAACCAGAGAGTGATGATGATGATGAGGATGATGATGAGGAGGAAAAGGAAGATGAGGATGAAGAGGATACTGTACAGGCAAATATTGATGAAACTGAACAATTCAAACTCCCAGGTTCAGCAGATAGAGCGAAGGAGGGTGAGTTCAACTTTTAGTATGTCAGCAAACTAGAGGAATTCACAGCCTCAAAATTGTATGGCTCTTGAAGTGTATTCTAACCCTTCATCTCAATATATGTAGGTCTTTTACCGATGGACCTACAGACCATCCATCAGAGGATCAAAGATAATGTGGATGTGCTGTCTCACTTCACTGAGAAGAGAGAAGAGGGCAAGGAGAGATCGGAGTATCTCTCTCTGCTGCGCTCTGACCTCTGCACCTACTACAGCTACAACGAGTTCCTCGTCAGCAAACTCATGGCCCTTTTCCCGCTCTCTGAGGTGCGTGTTTGTATGCGCTAATGAGGAGCAACTTAGCATGACAGGTTTTGTTACCATCTGAATTGCTGAAGTGTAGATGCTTCCTGTTTTAGTACCACCCTTCTGCTTCCTCACAAGGTGTGTGGCTATGCTAACAGGATAGAGGAACTGTCTGTCAAGATCTGAAGGGGTGGATGGCCACACCTCCACCTCTATATGAATTGGCAGTACATCTATATCAGAAAATAACTGTCTTTGTAAAGCTTTGGAAGTTGTTTTCTTATGTGTTGATTGATGGACATATACAACGTTCAATTTCAGCTGATTGATTTTCTTGAGGCCAATGAAATTCAAAGGCCGGTCACCATCAGAACCAACACCCTAAAAACCAGGAGGAGAGACTTGGCTCAGGTCTGAAAAGATTTCTTTTCCATTTAAATGTGATATTTTGTATTAGAGTCCCATTTGCACCTGTTTTGTGATTGGACAGGAACCTGTCAAGAACTGAAGGGGTGGTGGATGGCCACACCTCCACCTCTATATGAATTGGCAGTACATCTATATCAGAAAATAACTGTCTTTGTAAAGCTTTGGAAGTTGTTTTCTTATGTGTTGATTGATGGACATATACAACGTTCAATTTCAGCTGATTGATTTTCTTGAGGCCAATGAAATTCAAAGGCCGGTCACCATCAGAACCAACACCCTAAAAACCAGGAGGAGAGACTTGGCTCAGGTCTGAAAAGATTTCTTTTCCATTTAAATGTGATATTTTGTATTAGAGTCCCATTTGCACCTGTTTTGTGATTGGACGGTGCGAGATATTGGTTCCAAAACAAGATCCAATTACTCAAACCTCATCAGAGCTAGTTTAAAAAAAATTTTTAGTTTACAAAAGCTGTCACTGGGGCAGTACCTTTTCAAAAGATACACTTTTGTACCTTTTGGCTACTAATATGTACACTTTAGGTACAAAGATGAACGTATGGAAAAGGTACCATTCCAGTGATAGCTTTTGTACCTTTTTTCTGAAAGTGAGACGGTACCCAGAGAGAAGCCTGTCTTTTTCAACAGAAGATTGAGCTATAATGTGTTGATTACAATTACGGAGGTATTTACAAAAAAAGAGAGAAAATGCATAGATGAATCATTCATAATTATCTATAATGAGCATTTGCAAAATAGATAGGGCACATTTTAATTTTATGCCAACTTTAATAGGGCTGGGAAAATAAATCGATGCATCGAGAATCGATAAATGATTCAGAGATTTTCCGAATGCATCGCGATTCTTTCTTGACTCGATACTGTGCTTAGTTTTGAACAGCAGATGGCAGTGCATGCTTTAGAGACGGCCGTACTCTGCTTGTTTCCAAATCCTTACACACACTTGAACCTAACATAATCATTCATAAAATTCGAAAAGGTTGAAGCGAATTACAAAGGTGTTCACAGTGGGCTGTGTTTACATTAATCTCCCGTTATAAAAGCATTCTGAGCTGAGGTGAAATTACTTGACTCAGCCGAACGCACAAGCGCTCTTTAGCACTCTTCTTCATGAGCATTTGAGTGTGCGGATAAAAACTAGATTAGAGCGCCATCTGCTGTTAAAATCTAAGCTCAGAATCGATTCCAGTGGAATCGCGATGCATTCTAGTGATGCAAAGTCAGATTCATTTCCGCGAACCGGTTCTTTTCGGACAGATCGGCTCATTGAACTGGTTCAAAAAGCCGATTCATCGGTTCCTGACGTCATCAAGCAATAACGTCTCTACGCATTTCTTTTCTAACAACTCAGTGCAATGTTGTATCAATGAAAAATTCAAATAAGTCATTTGTGTCAACACATATTGAAACATTCAAGATAAATTTATTTGTGTGAAAGCATATTGCTGATTATTACCATATAATTCACTTATATTCAGGTCCCCTGAAATGCTTAGAAACACGCAGCGTTACTCTGTGTTGACCTCATTTTAACTGAAACAGGAAGACAGGGTGGGACATATCAAGCAGCCCCGCCCCTTTTTAAAATAGCCAATAGCGTTCGTTTATATCACAGCTTGGGCTAGAACCGTTCAGAGCCGTTGAGCTCCGTAAAGCCGCATTTGACAGGGTATGCCGGTTGTAGTGAGAAAGCAATCCGATCTAACGGACCAATGAACCACGTCGTCTTCGCCATTCAAAATCAAATTGCACTTTTTTCATTTTATAATGCTGTCTTGTTGCTCTTCTTCCTACTAGGTGCATTTTAAAAATGTTTTCCCGATGAATCCTTGACTCCTGCTCAAAATGATAAATTAATATAACGACAGCTACAAAAAAAACAACAACAATAAGCCCGCGAAGCTGTTGTCGTTCCATCCTGACGGATGACAGCCGTGACAGCTAAGGCTGTGTTTACACTTGGCATTAACATGCGCTCACCGTGATCTGATCAAGCAGATCGGATCATCAGTCAATCAGGACACAGCGCGTTTACACTTGGCAACATCAGCTGACTTCTCAATCTGGATAACCAATCGGATCTGTATTTCCCACGCAATATTTAAATAAGTCTGCGGTGCAATATTTTCAGTCGCGGGACATTTTACAAATCAAAATAAATGTAGGAGTCTCACTAGTGCTCTTCTTCCGACAGATCGGGAGAGAGGGGGCAGCGTTTTGCATGATGTCGACCTGCGAATGCAGACACGATGGCTGGATTGCGTTTACATTACACTGAGATCCGATCACAATGCGTCCTCGACTACCTGTGGACCAGGACACGCTGATCAGATAACATTCCGATCAGAAGCGTGTTCACACTTGTCTTTTCAATGTGTATGTGGACAACATCCGGATACAGGTCGCATGTTAATGCCAAGTGTAAACGCAGCCTAAGTGTGGAATCCCGGAAAATAAACCGTGGAACTTTGACCAATGAGAGAACAGTTTACTTGCGCGTGGCTTGTATTAACAAATTTGGTCCATTTAGAAACTTTGCTGTGTGAAAACGAACCGCACCAAGAATAAAAAGCAACATTGTAATAATTAGGGCTGCACGATAAATCGCATGCGATATTTAATGCGCATCTTAAAACTGTCACAAAATCTGAGACGAGTGGTCACAAGAGACCCATCCAAGGCCTATTTAGAATTTTTGATACCCTATTTTAATACCAGGTGTCTCGCCTGACCACTTGTCATTGGAACATCCCAAAACTACAATTAAAAAAGACAGATGTCAGTCTGGTTCACAGACGTCTTGTAATCTAATGGCATGTTCTTTAACACAGGCTCTGATTAACAGAGGAGTGAACCTGGATCCATTGGGGAAATGGTCCAAAGTGGGCCTGGTTATCTATGACTCTTCTGTTCCCATAGGTTAGTTCCAGTGTCATAACAAAACAAACATTTTTGTTTTGTCACACTTTGACGACTGAAAGAATTCATGTTATTTCTCTCTTTTAAACAGGAGCAACTCCTGAATATCTGGCAGGCCAGTACATGTTGCAAGGTGCATCATCGTTTCTGCCTGTAATGGCGCTTTCGCCCCAGGAGGGGGAGTCAGTGCTAGACATGAGCGCCGCTCCAGGAGGCAAGACCACATATATGGGTGAGCATATGCTTCTCTGTGACAGTCACACCAACTGCTGTGTTACTGTACAGTGGCGAATCTCTGTTGTGCCTATTGTTTATTGGCTCAGTCGACACCAAAGAATTAAAGTCAGACATTTCAACAATGTTATATTAAAATGTTTTGAGAGTGTGTGAAGCCAAAATTTGTATCATTTGTGTGATGCAGCTCAGCTCATGAGGAACACAGGCATGATTGTGGCTAATGACGCAAATGCAGACAGACTGAAGAGCGTGGTGGGAAACATCCATCGTCTCGGTGTCACTAACGCTGTCATCTGCAACTATGACGGCAGACAGTTCCCCAAGGTCTGCACTATCCTTTTTTCCTGTTCTGTCCTGGTTTTTTTCTTTTTGGCTTTCAGTTAACCATGTTGTGTTATTTAATGTTTTTGTTTTTTGTTCTGTTTTTGGTGCATATCCAGGTTTTTTATACATTTATGTGTGTCTAATCGGATGTTTTATTTTGAATGGTAGGTGATGGGAGGTTTCGATAGAGTGCTTTTAGATGCTCCTTGCTCGGGTACAGGAGTTATCTCTAAAGATCCAGGCGTAAAAACCGGCAAGGTAAAATTATTTTCTCTTTGTGGCATTTGATACTGAAGCTTTTAAAGATCAGCCTTTATTCTGAAGACTTTTTGTTACTTTTATGCAATGGTGTATAAAGTACCTGAAAGCCATACTCAAGTAAAAGTACAGATGAACTATTTTCGTTAGCAAAATTGAGCAAAAACAAGCAGTATTATGTCTAAAATGTAAGATCTCATTGCTAACTTTACTGAACTTGTATAAAATAATTATTAAATTTGTTATCATGCTGATATCTGCAGAAAAACGGTACTCTTTGTGTGATATAGATTAACTATATTAAATTATATAAATATAAAAAGCATACAGAAGCATTTTTGTAGTCTACAATTTAGAATGCCTGGAATTTGAAGGTTAAATAGACTAATAAACGTGCGTGCACTCTGTGTGTGATTTGGTGATATAGCTTACTTGATAATGTCCGATCGCACATCATTACAACAACACTTACCATGTTATCGCAGATATACTGTATATCGCACACACCAGACTCGACTTGTGTGGAAAATGAATTATCCACGGTTGTGCGCGGAATCAAAGTCTAACTCGCAAATGTACAGATACTCCCAAACAATACTTAAGTACTGTAACTAAGTATTATTACTTCGTTACATTACACCACTGCTTTTGTGTACATTCTCCATTGAAACTTAAACTTTGTCTCTGTCTCTCAGGATGAGGCTGATATTCTTCGCTCGGCTCACCTGCAGAAGGAGCTCATCCTGTCTGCTATTGACTCTGTCAATGCTGATTCTCCAACTGGCGGATACCTTGTTTACTGCACATGCTCTATTATGGTTAGTTGCACACAGTAGCTATGTTTCCATCACCCTGTTTTTATGCGTATTTTGAAGTATCACCTCAGAAACAAGTGATGGCAATGGCAAAAAAAAAATAAATCCCTTAATTCACAAAAAAGTTTTTACGCTCGCTTGAAGTGGTTTTTGACTTGTGCGAAAAAGTGTTAATGCAAGTAATGGGAGATGGAAATGCACTATGTGAATACATTCCTCCATGTTCATAGTTATTATATATGAGAACTAGATGAGTAAAGTTTGTAGACAAACTTTAAGTTGGCTTGAAAAAGCCTAGCCAGAAAGTTTGAAGTAGTTTTAAAAGCTTGCAATCTGAAAGTTTTCAGTTTGGAGTAGTTTAAAAAGTTAAAATAGTTTTAAAGATTAAAGTTTGAATGTTTTCAAGGCAATACAGTCTATCAGAAAAACAGATAGGTATAAAACACATTGCTATGGTACCTGAGGTGGTTGCTAGGCTGTTTCTAGCATGACTAGCATGTTGCTAACATATTTTTAGCATGATTAACATGTTACTACTAGCATGTTGCTAGCAAAATTAGCATGTTGCTAGCATGTTTCTAACATGGTTAACATGTTGCTACCATGATTAACAAGTTACTAGCATGTTTCTAGCATGATTACATGTTACTAACATGGCGTTAGCGTGATTCTAGGATGATTAGCATGTTACTAGCATGATTAGCATGTTACTAGCATAATGCTATCATGTTTCTAACATGTTTAGCAAAGTTGCTAGCATGTTTCTAGCAAGATTAGCAAGTTACTAGCATGTTGTTGACATGATTAGCAAGTTAATAGCATGTTACTAGCATGTTGTTATCATAAGCATGTTACTAACATGGTGTTAACATGAGTTGCAAGTTACTAGCATGTTTCTAGCATGATTAACATTTTACTAGCATGTTTCTAGCATGATTAGCAAGTTACTAGCATGTTGTTAACATGATTAGCTTGTTACTAGCTTGCTGCTAGCATGTTTCTAGCATGCTTTGCTAATTAGCTTTGCTATGGCAGTAGACTGCTTAAAAACACCATAAGTCTCATTGTATAAAAGTTTTCACACCCTCAATGAAAGTCTATGAGATTTTAGGTGGTTTTGATAGTCTGGTTTTCGAAAACCATAAGTCGGATCAGTTAGAAAGATATAACACACCGAGTCAAACCAGTCTGAAAGTCTGATCCGAGTTTGGTGGTTGTAACTTGAAAGCTTTAGGAGGAGATAGTGTTTAAAGGGGTCATATGATGCTGCTAAAAAGAACATTATTTTGTGTATTTGGTGTAATGAAATGTGTTTATGCGGTTTAAGGTTAAAAAAACACATTATTTTCCACATACTGTACATTATTGTTTCTCCTCTATGCCCCGCCTTTCTGAAACACGTCGATTTTTACAAAGCTCATCGTTCTGAAAAGCGAGGTGTGCTCTGATTGGCCAGCTATCCAGTGCGTTGTGATTGGCCGAATACCTCAAGCGTGTGACGGAAATGTTACGCCCCTTAACATACTGTGATGCCCTGTCTGGCCGGAGCGATGATTCAAAAACATGAAAACCCATTATATATA
>NW_015539887.1:276704-281980 GCF_001515605.1 Sinocyclocheilus anshuiensis
ATATTTGGGTTGAACTGTTCTGGAACAGTGTTGTAAATACAACTTAACCACTGATTTCTAGTCGTGTCCTCTTTCGGAAGGCCAAACAAAGTAGTTTCGCTTCCACAACGAAACACACGGTGGGCTAGAGTGAGCGGCGGTGGGCGTGAGAACGGCGCGGGCGGCGGTTCAACGAAGGAGCGTCCGGCGGGCTTGCAACAACCACATGTGATGACTCCGGGCTGGACTCCGCTTCGTCCACGGTCTTTATTATTACACTCAGTGGCTTCTCATGCTTTTCATGGTTGTATTTAGTGCCAGTTTATCAGGAAGTGACGATTTTGTTCTCTTTGACTCGTTGGATGGAAACAGTGCTTATTCACAAATGTTTGATGTGATCTTCCAAGTTAAATTCGCAACTTTGGATGGAAGCCCGGCTACTGAGTCTCATTATTGCTATTAGAGGTCGACTGACACGATATTTGCTTTCATTTGATACCAAGTATGCAGAACTGGTATTTAATAATGGTTTTATTAATTATTTTTTGCAAATTGTTAACTAAATTGATGTTTGAGTAAACCTTATGATAAAATAAATTGTAGACCTATATATTAAATAGTATTTATATATATAAAGATTAGGTTTGAAGACCTGCACTACCATTCAAAAGGAATTTGTAGGACTTAATGTTTTAAATGATTTTGAAGGGCATTTATGCTCATCAAGTCTGCATTTGAGTAAAAATGCAGTGTTGTAATATTGTGAAATTATTACAATTTTCAATTTTAATATCTTTTTAAACATAATTTATTCCTGTGATGGCATCATGACTCCGGTCTTCAGTGTCACATGATCCTTCAGAAATCATTCTAATATGCTGATTTGCTGCTCAAGAAATATTTCTGATTATTATCCATGTTGAAAACAGTGCTGCTTTTGTGGAAAACATGAGCCATTTTTTTTCCAGCATTATTTGATGATTAGAAAGTTCAAAAGAACAGCATTTATTTGAAAAAGTATTTTTTGTAACAACATTAAAGTCTCTACTGTCACTTTTGAGCAATTTAATGCTTCCTTGTTGAATAAAAGTATTGCTTTCTTTTAAATTTAATCTGCATTGATCTGCATAGAACACATATCAGAGCAGTAAATATATGACAAGTTTACAAAACACAGAGGTGACTAAATGTACATTAAAAACATTCAGTCAACTCTGTGCAACATTAAAAAAGTATACAGTATTTACTACTTTGATATGGCTTTGATATTGGAATAAAAACACTACAGGAGTAAATAACATAAAATGCCCCATAATGCCAGCTTTGACACAGCATATTAATTTGAAAATAAATTTGTGGAAGTTTTTTTTTCTCTTAATTTTAAACAAAGCAGCAATAAAATGCATTTGATTCTCAAACTAACCAAATGATCTGGAATGGCACTGCATGTTTTGGTAAATTAAACGTGCAAAATTAGTGCGTGTTAAAATACTGATAAATGCAACCTGTCCATTTATTGCTCAGCTGAACTCAAAGCCATCCAAAAAACAGGCCCTTAATTTGTTCTGTAACATGTCGAAACCTTCCAGCTCACCCCGAAGAGCCCCGTTCCCCCAGCACTCTGCCTCAGGGTCCTTATGTGCTCATACTTCACATTGCACAACACACACACACACACACACACACAAAATCATAGAATTGCATCAGAAAGAAAAACCACCACTAGCCACATACAGACCCTCGCTTTCTGCCCATGTTTCCCAAGGTTTTGAGAAACACTTCTCAGTAGGTCTCACAGCACCACCACCAGAGTGCTTCGTTAGGAACTAAATAAAGTAAAGTTTGTGATGACTGTAATGACTGCTTGGTATTCTTATGCATGTTCCCGCTTCAGAAAAGAACAGCATTTATTTGAAATAGAAATATTTTGGAACATTATAGATGTGTTGTAAAAGTGTTTCTTTCTTTCAAAGATAAATCATACTGACAGTAGTGTACATCCATGTTACATTTCAAGGTTCTCCAAATGACTCAAAATGTTAATATCTTGCATTTTATGAAAATATTTGTGTCTCAGAGGAGACTCTGAACCATTTAGGCTTGACTGGAACAAATGACCAATTCCTTAGAGGCCAGTGATCTTAATACTTGAGATATCATACCCTGAACATGAGACTGGAAATAATGAATCCTTCAGGGGGCTGAAAGTGTTGGAAGTGTTAAAAGAAACATTTTACAGACCTTAGCTTTAGGTCACCAACAACAAATACACAACCTATGAACTAAGTCTGAGTTGGTGCAGCAAAAACCTTTTCTAATTCTGTCTGATTTGACGTGGATTGACCCAGATATTGCATTTTAAACCAGTGCTGTAATGCAACACTGAGAGGAGAAGTGAGAGATGGATGGAGAATAATTGTATGAATCTTTATCTGAAAACCCACTAAAATGTCAAGATGATTGCATCTGATATCCTCTAAAACATGCTCATTTTTTGAAATGATTTGATTTGTCTTCTCCATAGGTAGAGGAGAATGAGTGGGTGGTGGACTACGCTTTGAAAAAGAGAAATGTAAAGCTGGTCCCCACTGGACTAGACTTTGGCAACGAGGGATTCACCAGGTAATGAGATCCATCTACAGTAATAAAGGCTGTGCTCCTAGAAACTGAGTTCCTAATGTGAATTTGCCAAAGAAAGTGTAAGAAATTATGAAGTGCACTAATATGATCTCCTCTCCACAGATTCAAAGAAAGACGTTTCCATCCCTCTCTCAAACTCTCTCGCCGATTCTACCCTCACTCCCACAACATGGATGGATTTTTTGTGGCCAAGCTAAAGAAGCTGTCTAACACCATCCCCACTGCCCCAAAAGAAACAGGTGTGTAATCATTTCCCATTTGTTTCCACATCTTGTTTATTTTCTGATCTGATATTAATTCTATGAACTATTCTTCAGAAGATGAAGTAGAATCTACAAAATCGGAGACCGCAGCCTCATCCGAGCAGATCCAGAAACCAGAATCTAAGCAACAGAAGCCCGCTTCAACTCCAGAGAAAAGCAACATGGGCAAGAAGCAGAAATTAAAACAGAAGAAATCTGAGCCGCCCATCATCACGAAGGAAGCCGGAGTGAAATCTGAGAATAAAAAATCTGATGGTCCCAAAAAGGCCAAAATTCCTAAGTTGGATGGTGAAGCATCCAAAAAGAGTGAGAAACCTGACGAAAAGCAGAAGGTAAAGGAACTGAATGGAGATTCAACAAAAGAGGCAGGGAAGGAGAAGAAAGAGAAAAGCCAGTTGGAGAAGAAGAAAAACAAAATGAAAAGCAAGAAATTGTTGAAGAAGAATAAAGACAGAATGGGGAAAAACAAGTTTAGGAAGTTAAAAAATGTGCTTGGACAACAAGAAAGTGGACCGTGAAATTCAGTCTCGTGACGCAGTGAATTGACATGGACCTGTATGCTCAGGACTGGGATCTGTCATTGGTTTGACACGAGACAGGAAGCTAAATCAATCCCAACCTGCTGTTAGGGACTCAAAGATTATCTTTTAGAAATGTACACAATGATTTTGTGTATCTATCTTGCTTCCCAAGACTTTTGTCCACCTTATTGTTATCGCTTTACTGTGAGGATTACTTCAATCTTGTGTTATAAATCTTACAAATGTATATTTCATTGTCCGTTTTTATGGATTTTGTTTTGAAAAAGAAACATTTAACTGAAATACTGCAAAGGAGTGAGTATGTGGTCTGTTTTTCTGTCACCTATTAAAAAGAAAGTTTGCAAAAACGAGATTTGGTGTCTGAAACAGTGATGTCTGAAACCTGAAGTACTTTGGTTATCGCCTTCCCTGGGAAGAGAGTGACTGAATGATATTTCACTGCTTGTCTTAACCTGACCTTTCCTTTCAGCCTTTCAGGAAGTCACCTCAGAAAATCAGATCAAAAGCTATTGAGGTAGAAGTGAAATCTTACTTTGAGCCTGAGTGCATCACGACTGCTATTCAGCAGAACCTATTGACTTCACTTTTCACATCGCTTAGCTCCCGCCATAGAACATTTATCAGTGCGCAAAAAGTTTTCTTCGGGTTCAAATGGTTAAAATGCTCAGCAGATGAACTTCAGCAGTGAGCGATATTTCTTCCCACCCTTCTGGCCCAGTGCCTGTGTAACCATGGTAATGTACTCATCGCATTGTACGTCGCGAAGCCCTGAGCTAGTACCCTCTGAACTGCGATGCTTTCTCTGTGCTTGCATGAAATCCTTCTGTCTCCACAAAAGATGGCCCAAAATGCCGTAATTATCTCCGCTTGTTCCTCCCAAAGCTGTTAATTCTGTTTAAATGTAGCGCATGTGTAGGCAAAGCGTTTATTTTAATCACATTGCAGTGATTACATGCAAGGAGATAATTTAAGGTTGTGCCTGAAGGGTAAACGAAGCCATTCAGCAGGCCTGTGGGTAAAACGCTTTAGATCAGACTAGTTTGTCACCCCACTGATTAAGTGGTATTGTAGAAGGGTAATTATCATGATCAGATCACCTGCACATATGATTGCAGGGGTAGGAGTGTCCGGTCTGTCTTTAATAAGAACCACTTCCCTTGTTTTGTACGGTGTAGTTGAGTTTTCTCTTATTGTGTCACCAGCATATTCCACACTAATGTTTTAGGTTGGTTAATGGTGCTTACTAAGACAAGAAACAATATTAGTACCTGTACTGGTCATTTGAACAAGTGCGTAATTGTAAATGGGTTAATGAGTGAGTCAGTTTTTTTTTATGGTTTTGAAAAACTTTTATACTGTTTTCAAAGAAAGTTGAGGTTAAAAATGTCACGTGTAACCAGGTTGAAAGTGGTAAAAAAAAATATCATACCATCATTTCCTTTCAGCCTTTCAGGAGGTCCTGAAATAGTACAATAGGTATGAAATCGTGAAGTCTTAATGGTTAGAGTCGCGGGTTCGAGTCTCGTACCGGCAGGGATTGTAGGTGGGGGGAGTGAATGTACAGCGCTCTCTCCCACCTTCAATACCACGACTGAGGTGCCCTTGAGCAAGGCACCAAACCCCCAACTGCTCCCCGGGCGCCGCAACAAAAATAGCCGCCCACTGCTCCGGGTGTGTGTTCACTGCTGTGTGTGTGCACTTAGGATGGGTTAAATGCAGAGCACTAATTCCGAGTATGGGTTACCATACTTAGCCACATGTCACGTCATTTTCACTTTCACTTTCCTCCAGTCTTCAGTGTCATACGATCCTTCAGAAATCATTCTAATGTGCTGATTTGCTGCTCAAGAAA
>NW_015539887.1:282138-298994 GCF_001515605.1 Sinocyclocheilus anshuiensis
AAAGATCTAAGACTTTTTCTATGTACACAAAAGGCCTATTTCTCTCAAATATTGTCTATGATAAAATCTCTATGATATTTCCTGTTTTGTTTTTGAAAGGAGGGTCCATATCATAGAAATTTGGGTCTTTTTTTTTTTTTTTACTTAAGCAACCACCAATCAACACCGTAGCATAGCAACATGCTCACAACAACTCAAACCCCTTAGAACTGTGGATGTGGAAGTAAAAACAGCAGTAGAAAAATCATTTAGCACATGAAACATATTTAAATAGCAGCATTTCCACTGGCCTGGGGTGTTGCCTGTATGTAAATGTGCCATCCCATCCGCCCCTTTAATTTATGTTCCGCTAGGTTTGTTATGTTTTCATTGCCTCAGTCTCTCTGTAGTGCATCTGAGCATGTTTGTGTCTTGTCGTGACTGCACAGTTTGACCGTATAGTTAATCCTCTCACAGCTGGGAAATGAAATTTGTTCAGTTTGTCTCCGTTAAATCTTTTTGTTCATAGAAATATTTAAAGTGATATTGCTTATATATATATATATATATATATATATATATATATACTGAACAAAAATATAAACGCAACACTTTTGTTTTTGCCCCCATTTTTCATGAGGTTTGACCGTATAGTTAATCCTCTCACAGCTGGGAAATGCGCCAGTCTTCATTATATCCTCCAGCATCCTATATCAGGAATGACTGCAGAGACGTGTAGGCCTTCGCTGAAGTCTGTACCTGGGAGACGCAGCTGTCAAACCCAACTAGCCTACATCTTACCACTCTGTTTCAGCCACAGAATAGTTCAACCAAAATGAAAATTCTGCCATTATTTGCTCACTATCTGTTATAAAACTTTTATTTAATTATATTTAATTATTTATGGCCGAATATCCAGGGTGATCTTCTCCACCGTTTTTGTATGTAAACATGAAATACTAGACGGATGGGTTTAAAAAGAAAAAACGTATACAGACCTTGCATGTTTTTTTTTTTAAATTGCACTAGCATGCGTCTTTCAACTTTTTATAGATGGAAAGCTTTTTTAAAAACTTTGCATTTTTCATTCCACTACCCTGCATCTTGAATTTTTAAATGCAAAAACATGTTCTGTGTGAATGGCCCTGTAACACTTTTCTTGACAATATCTGTCAGCTGTTTAGTATGGAGCCCCCCACATGACATGTAGGAAAAAATTTATAGTGCGCACAATATAATAATTTGTTCCCTCGTTTAACTAAATTGTGCACACGAAATAATAATTTGTTCCCTCATTTTACTAAGTCCTGTGCACGACATTACTAAATCATGGCCACATTTTAGTTGTCAAATAAAGCTAACGAATTAGGCCTATTATATCTATTTTTGTCAACAATTTACTTAAAACGATGGAACGAGTTAGTACGCACAATTTAGTAAAACGAGGGAACGAATTATTAAGTGGTAAGGACGCTTTACTATTTTTTTTTCCCTGTATGTCATGTGTGGGGCTCCGTAGTTTAGAAACCCAACAAGTGATGTCAAATTCCGAAATGAATGACTCTTGAATTCTTTTCAATTAATCAATCCTAATTATGAAAGTCCAACGTGATCTCATGATAATTCGTATGTATTTTACGTAAAACGTGGTTCTATAAAACGTACATTTACTTACATTTTTACAGGCACTAAAACGTACAATACTGACGTATTTTCAGAATTTAAACGTACAAAACTGACGTAGGGAAAATTATCTGGATAATATTTTCAGCGATGGACAAATTAAATTCTGCTCTGGATCACACAAACCTACTGTATTCTGCCAGAGAGGACTGCGGGTGAAACGCACCATTATTTGGATTACGTTTGGTACTGCTTTTGACATTTTTGCAATAAATAAATGATTGTAATTGCATTTATCTGTCTGTCATGTTTTTCTTATACAGCAAAGCCCGCGCTGACTGATGCGCTCTTTACAACTTCAAATGTTGCCGCTTCAAACGACAGGCTTTACGGCAGGATAATCGAACGCTCATTGGCTCTCGCCTGCATTAGAAAGTCAAGTTGACAGTTGAGTTTGAATTGAACAGAGTGGCTCCAGCATAAATGACTCACTCACTCTGAATCTAAATTAGTTAGATCCACCAAATGGCACAGAGACAAACATATGTTCAGGTCAGCTGCTAATAGTGAAAACACAATTAATATGATCATTTTTAGTTCTTTATTGGAGCTTGACAGTCCCTTTGCCATTCCCTTTTCATAGTATGGACCTGAGCAGCAACATCCGGGAAAACATCTCCTTTTGAGCTCTAAATGAATGAAGAGAACTGATATGAATTGATATTGAAAATGATGTTCCCACAAAATGTTTGTTTACTTCCTGTAGAGCTTAAAATGTACGGCATAGCTTGTTGATCTGTTTTTGCTCCGTTTTGTCCTGCACACAGTGAAGGTCTGTCACAGCTGGATCTGACAGAATCACTACCCGTCTCAGGCCTTCACATCCTTTTTTTGTCTCTCTCTGAGTCTCACTAAATTTTCTGAACTCTAAAAACCTTTATTTTGAAATTTATTGCTCTTCTCAGGGTCTGTTGTCCTCTCACCCACCCACACGCCTACACAGACGAATCTGCCCACTCTTATTTCTCACCACACATGTGCACGCACACACACACGCACACACGCTGCTAGATTCCCTGCCTACAGAACTGCAGAAAACACACACACATACCACCTTCGCCTCTTTCTCTCACTCAGAGGTGACACGCTGGTGGGCTCTAGCCATATCCTACCATACCCTCGTTTTTCATCCTTGTCTCATCCCTCTCTTTTCGCCCACCCGTCCTCCCACACACCTTCTCTCTCGCTCTGTCTCGCTTTGGCTCTTTCTCTGTCTCTTGAGTGACAGTCAGAGAGGACTGTAGAGGCCAATTACTCTTCTGCTGTTTTGGTGAGTTATATAAAATGAGAGCACCTTCTGCTGTCTGCGAGAAGCAGACATTTCTACTTCTATGAGTCTGCAATCATGTCCTGCTACTTGGATAAACTTTTTGGATCATTCTGGATACTATAATATTTATGTGTATTACTTTAGAATTAAAAGGGGTTATAGCTGATGTTTTGAGATAAAATAATTCTAATGAACTCTTTCCCCGCTAGCGTTTTTTTTATTTTTATTTTTTATTTGCCAACATTTTTGATCATTTTCACAAAACTTTCATGGCCAGAATATTTGGTTGTATGAATATCTGAACAAGCAATATGCCAAAAGGAAAAACAGAGCCTCTGCTTTTAAACAAACAAACCCAGCTTCATCCATTCTTTTTTTTATCAGCACTTGAATGCATGTAGGTTTATTTAGAACTTAGAACTTAGAATTTAAAAATGTTAAAACTACATCTTGATCAGATTCAGAACAATAATCAAAACAACAAGATGGAGTAGATTGCTTCCATCAACACATCCAAAACTTGCACAAAGCTTCCTCTGCCTCTTCCTGGCTCGAAGTTTGATTTGGTAACGTTATGGCAGTTTTGATTCATATGCTGTTTAATGTTTGATGATGGCATTATTTTACATATGCATGCACTTACATATGCGATCAATTGTTTCTGCTTCTTCACTGTGTTTTGATCCAGGGATTCAATATTCTTTCAGAAGATGCATAATAGCGCCTCCTACTGTATACCAGAGAAGACACGGAAAGAGGGAAAATTGTCAATGGTGGTGGAAGAGTTAATACAGGGGTTTTCGAAGAATAGTGTCGCTAGGGATCACAGAAAAATGTGATCTAACAAATATTTTTAAAAAATTTAATTTTAGGACTCTCAAAGTTAGCATGCAATCAAAATGATTTATTTTTACTAACAATAAATGAATACTACATTTGCTATGTAATTATATTTATTATTTAATTAAATATGCTTATTGAATCTATTTCATAGTCACAGTCACTTAGCTCCAGATTATCAGTAAACGTTGAAGATTTTCTTAGAAAATAAAATTTTACTCACCTTCATGTCGTTCCAAACCTGTATGACTTTTTTTCTTCTGTGGAACATATAAGATATATTTTGAGTGAAACACAACATCAGTGGTATGAACATTCATTAAAAGGGAATTGTGCTCATGCAAGCCTGCAGTAAAAACTTTTTGTTATAGAAGTCCATAAGTCTGTTATAAAGTCTGGGGTGAAAGCCTTGTATTATTTCATGGCTGCAGTCTTGTATTTTCTAACTGTTTTGATGCATTTTGAGAGGATGGATTTACTTTATAGTACTTTGGCTTTGAAAACAGCCTCCATTAAAAGATCACTGCCTGCAAACAACTCAAATATTTGGCGTTCAGAAACTTGGGTCACCCAGTCAAGGTGAACTGATAGGGAGGAAATAGGATAGATATTATTATTCTTAAACACCAGAAGAATTCATAAGCACAATGTGTGAAACCTGTTGTTTTTGGCTGTGTGTAGCGCCTGCAACTCTGCATTTAACTTTCTGAAGGATCCCAATGTTAGAAACAAGCTACATTTTTGTGAAACACTGCAGTGTGTGTATTGTTTTGTAATCTGTCACGGTGTATGACAGGTTTTGCAGAGGCTGTTACAAAAGGATGGGACAGCACAAACCATATCATATACCGTAAAACAAGTTTTAATGCTAGTGGTGCCAAATGATTAATCGCGATTAATCATTTGACAGCACTATTTAATACATAACTGAAAACTACATTATGACTTTTTGGCACAAAACCTTGACTTTTTGATTACTCTCATATTAAATGAGGTAGCTTACATTTTTAATTTGACTGATATCTGTAATTAGAGTAAATAGGCTCTGTAATGTAAATAAAGTAATTAGATCTTGTAAATGGCTCTGTTGCTAGGTTGCTGCTAGATTGATTGCTAGTGGCAGCAGCTGGCTGGATAAACCTGCGATCCTTCACTGTGAGAAACTCAGACCGGGTACACAACCGTAAAAACACTGGCTTCAACCTGATCAAACACAAGAGCCCCTCTCGGGACGCTGATGCTTTTATGAAGCCAGGGATACCTCAGGGCTATGTGTGCGGTTTTCTAGAAAAGTTCTTGTCAGACTATTATTATGTTAGATCACTGTCTTTATGTATGCTGTGAGTTAGATCATAAATGAATCATTTAGAATCATGCTAGTGTCGTGTTGGGTTGTGACAAGTTAATTCTGTATCAACACATATTAGGTTGTCTTAGTGTCCCTCTTGTTCTTTTAATCTATTTGCATTTTCAGTTTCTGTAAATATAAAATGTATTTAAAATGAAAATATTTAAATTTCAATATTCCAAAAATTTTAAGGACTGATTGGTTTTAGAGTTCCCACTCTTTTAAACAAATTAATTTACATGTCTTATACAGTCGCTTGTGATATACTGGATTAACAATAAGGATGTATTTTAAAAATGTATTTTATCACAATTTCTACATGATAAAATGTTTTAGAGCTTGGCATAGCTAGAAATGTATGTTCATTATGAAAATGATGTTTTAAGGTTTTATTCATTTACATTTTGTCCAGGTCTAGAAATCACACTTTTAAAATAAAGCATCCAGATTGTTCAGGACTATAGGAACCCTGCTTCTTCAAAGGAAACAAATAGTTGTTGAGGGCACAGATTAAAAGAAACATCTTGATTTTGAATCATTTTAGCATATTTTAATGGTTGTTTTGTCTTATAGTAGCCTAAACACTTTTAAAGCCCATTTTAATGTTCGCAGAGGCCCCCTAGTGGGGCCTAGCCTGCAATTGAGAACTATTGAATTAAATATTTAATTAAATATTGCACAAACACTGTGAATTAAATACATTTATATGTGTCCCTATAATGTACTGATATCATTTTCAGGCTAATGGTCTCATTAAGTTAGAATTAACTGTGTAATGCAAAAGAACTTAACATAAATATTGTATGTATGCAGGGTTGGGGAGTAATGTTACGTATTTCAGATACAAAATATGAGTAACTGTATTTTATTACAGTTACATTTTAAATGGGTGGTAATCAAATTAGTTACATCTGAAAAGTATTTAGATTACTAAAGTGATTACTTTGAATTTTAATGTCATTCATTTCATTGAAACATTATTGTAAACTGTAATGTAAACAGCAATTGGTGATTTTCTGACTCTGACACTCTGCAAAAGCATCCTAAACTAAAGTTCTGCTCATAAGTTTCATACCCCTTACAAAATACAAAATTGTATTAATTGTCACAATATAAATGGATCATAAACATGGCATGCTATTTTTATTTAGTACTTTCCTGAATAAACTATTTCACATAGGCCTAACTTGTTTACAGTTACTCTAATGACTGAATTTATGAAAATGGCCCCATTTAAAAATGTACATATTGAATCTTAACTGTCTGTTGTTATCTGGATGATCCACAACTGTTTTTAATGTTTTGTGATAGTTGTTTGTGAGTCCCTTGTTTGTCATATGCAGTTAAACTGCTCGCTGTTCTTCAGAAAAATCCTCCAGTCCTGCCCATTCTCAGGTTTTCCAGTATCTTCTGTATATTCGAACCCTTTCTAACAATGACTGTATGATTTTGTGATCCATTTTTTCACACTATGGACTATTGAGAGACTCATTCATCTATTACAAAAGGTGAAAAAAATGTACTGATGCTCACGAAGGAAAAACAATGCATTAAGAGCAGGGGGTGTAAACTTTTGAACAGGATATGTAAATAGTTCTTATTTTGTTTAAAGATTTTTTTTTTTTCATTTAGTACTGCCCTCCAGAAGCTAATTATTACATGTTTCCCAGAAGACAGAGTAAGTTAACCTGTTCATCCAATTAATTTTTCTGCATTTATTCCCTTCCTATGCAGAGGAAAACCAAGTCCTATGTTTGGTTGATGTCATTTTTCTCTGGACCCTTTGTTACATTCTTATTAGTATTCTAAAGTATTTAGATGGTTACAAAACTTGTGTAATCTAACAAAATACATCACAAATTCCTTTACTTTTTGTATTTTGCAATCTTCAACGAAATACATTTTAAAAGTAATCTTCCTAACTCTATGTATATAACATATATTTGTCACAATTGGATTCAGAAGATGAAGAAAAGGGTTCAAATAGGTTTCCAAAACCAAAAGGGCCTTTAATGAAACAAACTCAGATAATCCACATGCAAGAACACATTATAACAGCATGTCTACACACAAGCAATACCAAACAACAACTGAACGAGAAAGAAGAACTTAAATGAAGAACAGGTGATGACTCGTTAATTAGAAACCATAGTAACAAACAAGGAGCAGGAAACTAGAACAAAGGAACACAGGCCTTAATAGAACCAAATGAAAACTAAACCAAGACAGGCAGTTTGTGACAATTTGTTTGTTTGTTTTTTGAATGTCAAAATGTTTTTCTATTTATTTTATTTTAAATTAGTATCATATGTAATATAAAATATCCATAATATAAAGCTACCTGCATTTTTCTTGTATTAAAATTCAAACAGCGAGTAATTAAGAGAGCACACATACATGTCCTAGATAGGTGCGTAGAAGAAAGGATAAAATAAAGTCCAATAAAATTAGAAAAAAAGAAAGTCTGCACACTTTTCCACTTTTCCACACTTGAAAAAAAAAAGTCAAAATTTCATATTATATAACGGATGCAGGGTTTTTTCTCCCAAAAAACTGCACAGTTTTCTGTGAAAACTCTCTCTCTCTCTGTATCTCTCTCTCTCTCTCTCTCTCTCTCTCTCTCTATATATATATATATATAGAGAGAGAGAGAGATGTATATTTATTGTATACACTATTTATTGATACAGTTGTGTATGTTATGAGTAAATCACTGCTAAACAGTTTTTCAGTGATATTCTTGTATATTAGCACGTTTAAAGTTGGGTGTGTGTGTGTGTGTGTGTGTTGGCTCTTGTATCATGTTCTTGAGGCCAGGGGAAGCAGTAAGCAGATGGCACTGGCAGTCTGTGATGGCACACACAGAGAGAGAAAAAAAAAGACACAAAGACATTTCTCACAGTGACCCACAGAAGCAGATTAATGGGGAAAAAATGAAAGGTTTCATATTCAATAAGTGACTTTTAGTGCAAATTCATTTTAAAAATGAACTTCATTCAGATGATGGATATTGACCGTGACTTTAGGACTGTGCGTATGACACAGGAACAGCTAGAAACGTCTCTTTCCTATTCAAACAGACATTGAAAGCTCTATATATCTCCTTGAGTTAAGTGTTGGCCTCCTCTCAACAGACACAATATTCTGCCAGCCGCTGGTGCTTTTGGCAGCCAGAGTCGCACCTTGCAAACAGAAAGATGTGAGGAGACAAGGGATGGATGGACGAGGAATGAAAAACGGAAGGGCGAGATCATTTAAAGTAGAGGGCGGAGGGAGACAACACCTGGTTGTGGTGCCCTGCGTTTGTGTCACGACTTCTTTTGCGGTGTGCGTGCATATGATGTCATATTCCAGGCAGAAGGTGGCATCCCCTCGACAACATCAAACACCCCCTCCATACCTCTGACATCATCTCGGAGACATCAAGATAATAAGGTGCATTTGCGTATATGTGCGTGTGTGTAGGAGAGAGAGAAAAGGGAGGGAAAAGAGGTGTGTGTTGTGGAACGGGGGTGGGGGGGTAAAGCATATATAGACACCTCATCCTTAAATATGAGATACTATTAACATACTCATCCAGCTCACGCAAACACACACTGACATACAAACAGCACTCGCTTTAAATCACATTCCTGCACACAGAGGAAGGAAGAGAGTGGAGAGGGAAAGACAGGGATGCTCTTAGCAGGTGCCAAAAACTGAGTCGAGACAGAGGGATGGAGGACTAAAGCATTCAGTCAGGTTTTAAAAGCTCTTCGAACTATTATTGGTGAGTAAAACAATTTGAAAACTTTATCTGCTTATTTTCTTGTGTGAAAATTGTGGAAACATGTTAATCAGTACAGATTTTTACTTTGAAAACGTAGTTTAACAACTATATTTGTTGAGATTTATATCAGTAAGACTGTATTACTTTATAAATATTAAATACTTATGGAATTTCGCATGAACGTCAATCATTTTGAATGTTTTTTTCTGCACAGAATAAGGGTGCATTCCATGAAACCTGACAAGAACACGTCTGAAATAAGAAATAACATAGTGATAGAAAATGAAGGATGTTTTTATGATCATTTTTGTGACATTATTTTCATGACAATTAAGAACTCCCTCAAATTCTCATTATCGTAATGCTGAAATAAAGAAATAAAAATAAATGTAACAAAATCATTATTATTCCTGTAATGTGCAAACAAGTATTGATATGTTTTACATGTTGAGGTTTTTATGTCATAGTAGTATTTTGTGTGCTGTCTTTATGCTGATTTAAATAGAAAATCATTGTCATTTTCAGTGTAATACAGTTAAAATAAAACAGCATTAAACTAATATAATGATAATCATTTTTGTAATAGGAATTACAAAAAACAACAAAAAACAAATGTAAGAAGTAAAATGTCAGGACAGAATTTAAGGAGAAAATGTATTTACATGAAAATAATGTCAATTTCCAAATAAATATAATGATCCTAATATGGATTTATTATCTATATGTAAAAAATCTTGGGGGTGGGTTGTGCAGTGTGACATGGATTTTATTTTATTTTATTTGTGAGATTAGCCTATTTACTGTTACACAGTTATAGCGTAGTCCAAGATGCTTTTGTTTCTTTTCCAAGATGATTTTGTTCTAATCTGAAAGGTGTATATGTAGCTGAATTTATTCAAAATGCAGAACAAACTAACCTCTTTCTGTGTTTTATTTGTTTCTTTGTATGTACTGTGTATTGTTTTCTGCAGAATGTTGTTTTCTGTTTGCATTTCCATGCTTCTCTCTCCTTTATCTGTGTTTGAGTGTGTTCATCTAAATTTGTCCATCTAAATCTATCCATATCGACACACATTAGCGGGTTATTGGGGGCCATTATCACTTGCACCATGCTGTGCTCCTCTGTATTTGTGGTGCTCCTAGTGCTTCTGGCCAGTCCGGTGCCGGGCCACACCCGAACCCTTCACACCCCTGACAAAGCCATGCAGGTGGGCTTCCTCACACAACTAAACATATACATTTTTAAGTAGTAAATAGAATGTAGCCTTATTCAATAAAAAAGACATCCTGTCTCCACGATGCAGGTCATCGAGCAGTTCCTTGAGCGCTACAATGACCTTTTGACCCTTGATGATCTTGAGAACCTCACGAGTGACCAGTCAGAAGAGCCCTTGCAGACCTTCAGCTCTGGGCTAAAGGTGGCAGAATACCCCAAGTGGATTGAAATACCTGTGCAGAGTGAGAATGCCTGGCTCCGCCTCTTGAAGGGGGCTTTGGCCAATCAGAAGCGAGCGCCACCAGACCGGTTGCGGAGGGGTTGGAACCGAGGCTGTTTTGGCCTGAAACTGGACCGGATCGGCTCTATGAGTGGCCTCGGCTGCTAATAATGAACTGAGAGACGGACCGAGATGATGAGATGACTGTTGTCCCGCTTAGCTTTAGGTAGAGGGCATTACCGAATTCTGGTCTGGTTTGGGACTCCGTGAAAACTAGGTGGACAAATTCATTATATTGTGTATTTCAATAATACTTATTTTTATATGGGATTTGAAGTGACATGTTGTTTAACTGTATTTGTATTTATTTCTTGAATGAAGGTAGTGGTGTTTACTGGTTCCTTGAGATGTAGATGAGATTCAATCGTTTTGAGAATCTGCTAGTAGTTTACTAGTAAGCAAAGATCTTAAAGTAATGTCTCAAATAGTCTCAAAATGCATGATTTATAGAACATATACTGCTCACCTTCTGTAGTTTTTGCATGAATAAAATTTCTTCCACGTCATGTTTCTTTTTGCTTTCTGCATGTCTCTTAATTGCGGCACCATCAAGTGTTTTTATTATGCTTTTCTAAACCCAGGTGTCCCAGGTGCTTTTCTAAATCTGTGTGTTCACCCACACACATTGCAAATCAAGGAATTAATGGGCTGCAAAATAGGATTCTCACAGCCTTAATCAGCTCCCATTGAACAAAGACATGCGGGCTGACACGCATCCACATCCTTCTGTGATGAGAAGTGGGCAGTCTGGGGTTTAGTGGTGGATACGTGCAGGATATTTAGTTTTTTAAGGAACTTAATAATTGCTCATGGAAACATTTTATTGAACAATATACTGTATGATGTACTATTAACAATTATTGTAAGTGAATTTAAACAGCATGCCTCTGCATAAGTGTTTATTCTTCTAAAGCAGAGAAGGAACTGGTAGTCTTACATGCATCCACAACCACTGAATCATTTGGGAACTGCGTTAATAATCTCTTCATTTCTTACCACTCAATCAGCCTGTGAAATGTTTATGTAGGCGTTAGGATTATAGCTTGCATGAAAAAAAATCCATACTATGTTTAGGCACAACATCTCAACTTGAACTACATTTTATAGAACAGATATTCTCTCTAAGAACTGATGAGTGTTTTATCTTAAAATATTTTGGTAAATTAGTCTGTTATGATCTATGTCCTCTGTTCTGTCTTTTATTTTTACAGTACAATTAAATTTAAAAGTGAATAAGAGAAGCAGTAATTAAATTACTCTTAAAGTGAAACGATAAATAAAAATGCTACAAATTTTTAATGAGTTTGTTAAGCTAACTCAAAGTGAGTATAAAGCAATGGTGTTGTTAAAAGTGTTCTTTTATTCGTGATACGTAATAATCCCTTGCTGCTTGTGCACATTTAGAAGACTATCGGGGTATATATGTGATGATTGTCAATTTATATGAATTTCTTTCTTCAATGGGACACAGAAGATTTTATGCAGAACGCCCAAGATACTTTTTGCACTACAATGAAAGTGAATGGGCTCCAGAAGTGTGAAAAAAAACCTATAAAGTACCATAAAAGTAATCCAAACAATTTATGTTTACATAATTAAGCCATGGTCACTATACACTTTCACTGTATAGAAAAAAGTAAACAATCTTATAAATAATTGACATGATTTTAATGAGTTAAATATCACTTTAAAGCAGTGGTTCTGAAGCTTTTGACTTGAATGCCTTCCATTGCATTACACAATATCTGAAGGCTCCTTATATAATCGATATACTGTATTCCTACTAAAGCCACTTGTTTTCAAACTTTTTTTATCAACAGAAACTAGAAATGTCAATATATTTCATAAATTAACCACAATTATTTTTGTGATTCCAGTTTAAAGAATTGCATAATAGTTAATAAAACTACAGTTCATAATCATTATAATTACATTTTGCAATGAAATTGGAGTTTAAAAAATGTATAAAATAAAAACAATAAACAAAAAATACTCAGATTTCACTTTGTAAATTAGATTATTTTACAATAAATTAATCTTAATCATTTTAAGTCATTCGGAAGCCTCCTATTGGGCCCCGGTCCCCTGGTTAAGAACTGGTTCTTTAAAAGAGCATTTCCTAACTCTGACATGACCAAAATCATACTTCAAGCCTATCTTGGAGTCACCATCCAATTTTCTGCAACTGTTTCCTATTATTTACATCCATATATTTGCCCGTAGTAACACATTTGTATAAGCTGCAAACCTAAAATAATGAAAATCAGCTCGAATGCATTATTTTATTTTGACCACAAGATAGCACTATATCCTGAGACTCGAGACACTAGACTTGTCTGGGCACAGTCTGCGCTTCAGACAACACAGGATCCTGGACTCTGAGCTCTACAGCTATGCCACTTTATAGTTAGTAGTTAATATATAACCCCCTCACATACCAGCTAACAGAGCTAGTGAAGAATGATCCACACGGGAGAACAGAGTTTAAACAAACAGCTACTCATCAGCATATGAAAAACTGGTCCGCAAATCTTCCAGCGGAAGAATCTGGAGTGAACTTGGCAATGTGACGTGACAGACGTGATGTTTGTGTTTGTCAGGGTTACGTTCAGAAGCCTGTCTGATTCTGTCTGAATCATATGAGTCAGTCGTAAGATGGTGAAGTTGATTGTGCAGGTCACTCCACAGGAGCACAAGATAGCTGCAGTGGAAAGGGTGCGGGGTCAGCCTTCGAGTGTTTGAGTATTTTTAGCCTGACCCTGGCGACAGTCCAACACATTCTCTCTGCTGGCTGGGGAGCAGACATACACTATTCTGAGGGGCTGTTACTGAGTGCTTTCAGTCTGTTTAAATAAGAAGAATTATTTAGAAGTTAATATTACATGCACATAGACGTATATACATTACAGTTACCCCATTTCATAAGGATGTTATGATGATTAAAGGGTGAGATGGCATTTTTAAAACTGTTACGCCCCACTTCAATATCCTGTGACAAACTCACTTTGGCCTTCTCTTCATCTCTGTGACCTCGGAACTGTCAAAAGTATCAGCGGTCACGACAGTCCAAAAATGTCTGCAGTGCAAACTCAGATGATACTTAACACCATAGGTTTAAGTAAAAGGACAAGACTAATTCAATGCAAAGAAAAAAAACAGGACAAGTATGTAGTTTTGCAAAGTTGAAAATCATATCTTGCAACAAAAGTGCAGATTTACTGTGGAACATTAGAACATTGCACTTTGACAGCTAATTGCTATAAAGCCTGAATGTATTTTTTATTTTTTTACAATCTGTACTTTTGCAATGATGGAGCACCTAATCTCCGGGACTGTGTCGGTGTTAATTACTAGTATAGCCCTGTGATTAATTGCAGACACGAGACAAAAAGTCAGCTACATTTAAATAATTAACACCAACGCTAAATTTGATGGATAACAGAAAGATTATAATGTGATTAATCAAATGTACTTTGTGATTAAATTCACTACTTTAATTTAGAAACTAAGCAATTAATCTACCCTGTCACTCTCTGAAGTATTGTACTTGTTTTAAAGGGATAGTTATTTTATAATATTTCTGTCATTATTTACTCACCCTGGTTCCAAACCTGTATGAGTTTCTTTCTTTATTTAAACATAAAAGAAGCTATTTTTAGAATGTGGGTAACCAAAAAGTTGCTGGTCGCCATTGACTTCTATAGTATGGGGGGAAAATACTAGGGAAGTCAATGGGGACCAGAAAATGTTTGGTTACCCACATTTTTCTAAATATCTTCTTTTGTGTTTAACTGAAGAAAGTCAGTCATACAGGTTTGGAACAACTTAAAGGTGACTAATTGATGACGGAATTTTCATTTTTAGGTGAACTATACCTTAAAATAGGAAACCAGTGTTTAACCAGTTTCTTCAACCATTTTTATGCTTTTCCAATTGTTTATCATGCATTAATTTGCATGCAGATGTACATGCGAATATGTATGTGCTGGTTGGAGATTATGCAGGTACAAAAAGGCATTGGATTTCCTATGTGAGGGATTCTGGGATGCAGGAATGGCAGGGTGAAAGGGAAGGGTCATGGTCTTTCCTGTAAATGTCACACACTCACTATGAGGGCGATTTGATCCTCTGCTTCATCCCGCTCTCGGTCTGGGCCAGTTACTGTTAGAAGGTCAGAGTGGAGAGACATGTTCAAATCTAATTTTATGTTAAGATAATACTATTAGCAAGCACATTTTATCATAAATGTCTTTTTTGCAGAATAAGTACACCTGCAAAAATGTGGAGTAACTGCTCTGAGTTGTGAGCTCAGAAAGTCTCTGACTGTATTGATTCCAATTATTTAGGACAGAACCTGCAGCCACCAAGATTATTAACAACATATGTATGGTATACAAAACATTTCCTCCATGCCAACGGTTAATTTTTAAAAGCCTTTTCAAATGCACTAATCATTATTAAAGCGCTTACAAAACAAAGGCCTTGCCCTTTAATAAAAACATGAAGCTTGATCCTTTTCACTAACTACTTTCCAAAAGCGACATTAAATGTCAGTAGTTATGTAATATGTTTAATGTAACATGTAAAAAGTTTCTTTTAGCATGATTGAATTTGTTATTATTTTAGTGATGCATCCAACTTTTTCCCAATACGACCTTGACATTCTAAGGGGGCGTGGTAATTATGGCCTAAAGTCCAAGGGGGCGTGGTCAACGCCGCCGCACCAGGTATAAATTAACCTCGTGCTTGTAATCATCCCACTCACACCAAGTGTCGGGACGGACAGAGGCTTCTCACAAACGGTAAATTGCTACGCATACACGCTTTATATACTGTAGGGAATTTTTTTCTTGTCACAGTTCATAATATACCGATAAAAGGGCTTTACTGAAGATGTAAATTAAGTATTTAACTAGCCTACAAATACATGGAATATACAGCTGAAAGTGTGAGAGAGGTTATTGTTTGTTCGAGTCTGTATCACGACTTTATATATAGTTTTAGGCCTATAAAAGGCAAATGCTTAAACCTAATGCGCTGTAATACTGTGAATTTGAGTGTAGTGACATGAACTAAATTTACACGCTCTGACTTCATCTCTAGATATCAGCGTTGCAAGTTCACCCTCACAACCTGTACGTTGTGCTTGACCCAATAATGACTAACGCAATGTAGTCAAATAATTGAATGTTTTCTGTTTTCTCTTCCCCAGAGGACAAGACCAAATCAGGCATCATGGTTAAAGTTGGTATCAACGGGTAAGCACACACAATAATAATAATAATAATAATAATAATAATAATAATAATAATAATAATAATAATAATAATAATAAAAATAATAATAATAATAATAATAATAATAATAATAATAATAATAATAATAATAATAATAATAATAATAATAATAATAATAATAATAATAATAATAATAATAATAATAATAATAATAATAATAATAATAATAATAATAATAATAATAATAATAATAAAAAAAGTCTTTTTTTTTTTGGAACACTTATTAAACAGTTTTGTTTGAGTAATTTTCGTAATAAAGAGTAGCGTATGTCTTGGGTGTTGAGTGGTTTAAGCATCTATAGATGCTAATTGGAAAGAAATCGAACTAATTTCAGTGTCCTATCCTTACTGAGCAGTTCGTTGATTCTGATGAATGATTAGAGGGGGCGTCGGCTGCGCGAGCCAGTGGCGCTGCTGTGTGGGGATTGTGCCATCGCGGTGTATGCGTTGTGACGCCAACGCGACGTCAAATAGTGCGTTTTATCTCCGTGTACTTGGCCTCTTTGCCTCCGTTTTTACTCTAGGGTCAGAGTTTGCTTTGAGCCTGACTTTCATAGCAATTTCATGCACTGGTCACAATGCAGTACCCAACAATCAGCTGAAGTCTCTCACTGGCTGGGCTGTCTCTGCAATCGGAGACCCTCAGCACCAGCTGTGACCTTTCCAAAGTTTATGGAGTTATGCAACTGGAAATGTGATCCTTAAGCGACATGTACAGGGCACATGCATCGTTCATGCATGCACACTTGGACCTGAATTTCACAATGATTTGTGCTCATCTAGGGCTTGATCTACTGTCCTGCAAAGTCCAGCTTGCAGCAAACCTGCTTGGGCTAGCTGTGCAAGGTTTTTGGGTTCATTTGAAGATTGTGGCTTTGTTTTTAAAGAAAATTAGAGTGCAAGAGAATTACATCACTAAATTATGTAATTTACATAAATTGCATAATTAGTTAAAAAAAAAACCTGTTTTTTTTTTCTTTTACATTCACTGTGACTTGCTCCTTGTGGAAAAGTATCCTTGATTGGATTGAATATGTACTTGTAGTGTACTTCAAATCTTGAAAGTATTAAAAAAAAAAAACGTACTTGCAGAAAGTGAAGTGAAATAAAAAGCCAGTCATGTAAGCCCTGTACGTTTTAATGTTGTTGGTGTGTGTGGATTTTTTTTTTTGTT
>NW_015539887.1:299146-320425 GCF_001515605.1 Sinocyclocheilus anshuiensis
TGAGAAGGTTCATCTATAAATATATACATATAAATAAAATGGTGCATGTATTTTAAGTCAAGTTAACTTTTGGGCTTTCAAGTACACTTGACTGATTCTAAAGCTTTTTTTTTTCTCCTTTTTTTTGATATTGATTTTAAATGTACTAAATTTCAACTTTACTAATATTTGAATAACGCAGGTTTTAATGGTTGAGTTAAAATAAATTTGAACTTGCCTTAAGTATTTGTCAGTATTTCAAAAGAACCATATTGCAAACTTAATAAAATGCACTAAATTAAGTCAAATGACTTCTGTTCTGTTCCACTAATTGCATTTAACAAATGTAAGTTATAATGCAGTAACCTAATTCTAATGCGTGGTTAAGTGTCCAAAAACAGTTTATACTAGTGTTCTTTTAAAGTACATTTCATATATATGAAATGAATGATAACAGAAATTTACTTTTTCAAGGGGGGGCTCTTCTGTGTCATTGCTCTCTGTAGACCATTATTACATGCTGCTTGAGCTATTTGGCAACCTTAAAGATTTCAAAGGTAACATTGGTCAAACAGTCACCCCCTTTACCAGGAGCATTATACCTATAGGAATACCTTTGGCCTGTTTCTCAATCTTAATGGACTTCAAGCAAATATTTTGAATTTGTTGTACTTTCACCATATCAGTATATCTTATCAGTGCAAAGCAGTGTGTACTGTGATCCTGGTTTCCTCTGGCCTGTTGATTTAATTTGTTGCTGAAAGTGTTGCAATGGAAGAGGATTTCTTTCATGGAGTCAGTCCTGCCTCTTATCTGTCTTGTGAGCAGTGCTGGTGTTATAGGCACCAAAATAGCTCACAATGACAGCTGGAGGCCTACAGAAATTCTTTATCACAGTCTGAATGGCAAAGGGCAGGCCTAATGAAGCTCTTGCAGACTCTCTATTGCTTTGGTAGTACCATTATAACTAAACTGAACTAAACCATTCTTCAGGGGTTTGCTTTATTCCCTCTAGCACATTGAAGGGTTAAATTTGGTAAGATGTAAAGGTGCTCGCTGGCTATCTATTTACTGGTAGGTTACAAGTGGGCCCAATCACCGGGCTCATGAGGACAGGAAATGGGGTTTGTGCTTGTTCAGAAATGGAACTTGTGCGCCATCTAGTGGGTGCGACGAGGAACTTACTGTAGGTGTATGTTGCTCTTGTGCATGACTGGAAGTGTGGTTTTTTTTTTTTTTTTTGGTGCCCGTTTTGAGTTGAAGCCATAATGTAAAATTACAATGCGTAACTTTTTGTATTAATAGATTTCAAAGTGTTATTTTACTCCTATGTTTTTAAACAACCATTATTCCAGCTTTCAGTGTCACATGATCCTTCAGAAATCTGCTGAACCATTATGCTGCTTAATATTTGTGGACACGGTTTAAAATATATTTTTAATTCAGATTTGGCCGCATTGGGCGTCTGGTGACCCGTGCTGCTTTCCAGTCCAAGAAAGTAGAGATTGTGGCCATCAATGACCCATTCATTGACCTTGATTACATGGTAAGTTCCTAATTTTGGTTTCCTTCTGAGTGATGGTGGGCTGAATTTCCTGAACTTTTTATGCAACTTTAAGTTAAAGTTTAGGTTTTTCTTCCTTCAGAATCTGACTTCCCTTTGTCTCTTCACAGGTTTACATGTTCAAGTATGACTCCACCCATGGAAAGTACAAGGGTGAGGTTAAGGCTGAAGGCGGCAAGCTGGTCATTGACGGTCAAGTTATCACCGTCTTCAGCGAGTGAGTTGTCCCTACAAATATTACGTGATTTATTCACTGCTACACATTGAGATGTGCTCTTATGACCTCTCCATCTGTGTCCACGCAGGAGGGATCCAGCCAACATTAAATGGGGTGATGCAGGGGCTCAATATGTTGTGGAGTCTACTGGTGTTTTCACCACCATTGAGAAGGCGTCTGTATGTAGTCATTACATCAGTCATAAACGCTAATGTGCATTTCCGGTGTCTGAACCTTTGCTCTCTCTTGCTAGGCTCACCTTAAGGGTGGTGCCAAGAGAGTCATCATCTCTGCCCCCAGTGCAGATGCCCCTATGTTTGTCATGGGCGTCAACCATGAGAAATATGACAATTCCCTTAAAGTTGTCAGGTAAGGATGTACATTTGTATGAAAAACATTAAATTGATGACCGTGTGTGTGACCAGAAGGAGCAGCCTTTAGTAAAATTAATTTTAGATTATATAAAATTTAAACTAAAATATCAACTTACACTTGTTCTAAATTCCAATCAGAATTCTTGATTTTACATTCGTTGCTTGCATGTTTTGGTTATAAATGTTCTGGACACTGTTTGGGTTTGTAATTTTACTTCATCAATTTAAACTTGATTTACTTGTACAACACAAGTTACATTTGCATTACATATACAAATACTTTATGAACTTATGACATTTTAAATTCAAAAGTCAAGTACTTTATTATTTTATTTTTTTGAATGACTGGTGTTTATCTATTTTGCTTGTGTTAATATTTATTGCTTTGGGCATTTTTATTAAATACTTTGGGCTTTTTTTTTTCTGTTAAAGTTGCATAAATGCTTGGGTATTATAAGTGTATACAGAAGTTAACATTTGAAGTGACTCAAAGTTAGTTAAAGTGGTCTTAAGACAACAACGGGTATTGTTTTAAGACAACTGATGAAAGGTTTTGATGGCGTGCCTGTGTGCATACTGTTATGCTGCAGAGATATGCAATAATGGATAATATCCTGTAGGGGGTGTACTAAAGCAAACAGTTGAACTCAAGCATGTTAAACCCAAACATGTCTCTTCCACTTGAATAAAGTCCCTGCTTTTCATCAAAATGATTCCCTTTTTGTGACTGACACACATCCCTGTCTGTGTTTACTAGCAATGCCTCCTGCACCACCAACTGCTTGGCTCCCTTGGCCAAGGTCATCCATGATAACTTTGTCATCATTGAAGGTCTTATGGTAAGATTAAACCGCCTTTCCAATCTCGCCAAAAAGCCTTTTGACCTAAAAGTGATTTGAAACCTGACATGCGTCAATTTATTGTTCCACTTCTCCTTATCAAGCCCTACACTTGGTTCTTATTTAAGTGCATCAGTTGATACAAACAAACGAGATGCACGTAGAGCTTTGGTTTTATAATCTTTCTCGTAACGTTAACCATCTCCCTCTTCCCCTTTTTCAGAGCACCGTTCATGCTATCACAGCCACACAGAAGACAGTGGATGGGCCCTCAGGAAAGCTGTGGAGGGATGGCCGCGGTGCCAGCCAGAACATTATCCCAGCCTCCACTGGGGCTGCCAAGGCTGTGGGCAAAGTCATTCCTGAGCTCAATGGGTCAGTAATGCATCTGTTGGATTGTAGTTCCATTAATTTCCCAGAGTTGTTTTAAATTCGATTTCCACGAAAGTGCTCAGCGTGCCATTTTAAAGGTCAGAGTTTAAGTGGTTTCAGGATGCACTGTGATTCATTAGTCAACATTTAAAGTGGGTCAAAAAAAGTTCAGTTTTCCCAAGACCAGAATGCATTTTGGTTTTAGGATAACTTTGATGAAAGGTTTTGATCTACTTCAAATGTTGACTACTGTATCTACTCAATTTACCACACCTAAGTTACTTTTGGAATGTTCTGCTTGGGGGAACTTTAGGACTAGTTTCGTTTTTGCTTCCCCTTTCTGTTGTCCAAACATACTCTGATGCTTGTTGCTCATTTCAGCAAGCTTACTGGTATGGCCTTCCGTGTCCCCACCCCCAATGTGTCTGTGGTGGATCTGACGGTCCGTCTTGAGAAACCTGTGAGTTTATTTCCAGACCTGCATAAAGTGGCTTCAGTTGAATGAACTCCTAAAGCAGGACTGATTCATTCGGTGTACCTCTGGGTGCAGTGTAGGTGACTTGACTGACCTGTTGGCTTTTTCATCTCTCTTCTGCCGACTGCAGGCTAAGTATGATGATATCAAGAAAGTGGTTAAGGCTGCAGCTGATGGACCCATGAAAGGCATTCTGGGATACACCGAGGACCAGGTATGCACATCGAGTTATGTCAGTGTTGTGACCAGGGTTTTTCAGCATTGTTTTATAACTTCCTGCTGTGTGCAGGTGGCATCCACTGACTTCAACGGGGATGTGCGTTCATCCATCTTTGATGCCGGTGCTGGCATTGCCCTCAACGATCACTTTGTCAAGCTGGTCACATGGTAAGATGCTGCTTCCCCACCCCAATGTCACAACTCCTGTGTCGTCTAGAATTCAGAGCTTCCCCTTGTAAATGACTTCACTTGGTCATTCGTTTGCTTAACTCGAACTACAATATTTCCCACTCCACTTGAAAGACACAAGAAGGTTTTGGAGACTCTTGGCTTGTGTAGTTTTGGAATGACACCAATTCCTTCTCTTCCTTCCTATAGGTATGACAATGAGTTTGGCTACAGCAACCGTGTATGTGACCTGATGGCACACATGGCCTCCAAGGAGTAAATGTGATCCCCTTTTTGTTGTGGTTTTGATGCGCGACCCACCGTTCTCCATCTGGTTGGATGTTTGCACCACATGCCTGGAAGGAAATTACATGATTTGAAGACCAATGTTATTTTTATATGGAAATACTCTGTTCTGTTTTGTGTGAGGTTTAAAATGGATGTTGACTTCAAAAGGCTTTTCGGTCTGCTAACCTTTGACAGAATAAAGTCCTCTGTTTGTGAGAAATTTAAAGTATGCGTTTTGTTTTTATCTAGATCTAGTGACTTATTTGGGTCGGACTACTCTTCTTAAAATTGGAAATTCTTAAGGCAAACCAGTGTTTTGATTAGTTTCCATAGTATGTTGATGTCATTGTACAACTTAATTCAGTTTAGGTTCAATTCATTGTCCGTGCTGTTGAATTGATTAATATTATTGAATACTAATTTTCATGTGCACTATTCTAATTATTTTAGAAGTGGTGTGGTTAATGTGTGCACTGAAATGTTCCACAAAGCAAAAGTTGATTTCAAATGAGTTCTTAACTGTTGGACACTTCATGCACTTAACTGTCAATGCTTACGAATAAGTACAGTTATGCATCACTAGTTTCAGGACTGCAGTGCCAAACTGGAAGTTATTGGGGTGGAGCAGTAAATTAGGGTGGAGATTCTATCCGGTGGAGTAGGGCTGTTAAGTTAGTGTTGTATGGAAACATAACCAAATATGAAATTCATACACTAGAGAAGTAGCAAACACAATGCATAGTGTAAGTGCATATTGTAGATAGTTGGTTTACACTGAATTTCAACACAACCTGCACTTAGTGTGACTTGTGTTTTTGGCATAAGCTTGTCTAAAAAAAAATGATCGTGTGCTTGATAGTCACTGTATCAGTGCTTAAGGAGGAAAACGTTTGAGGGCTGTTTTAACCAAAAGCTATAAAGTTAATTCTTTAATATAGTTCCATGAAAGTAGGGAAGCCTGCACCACAGCTGGGTTTTTTTCCCCAGCTGATGAATGGCAAAAAATTGCCACCAATCAGAACTCGGTAAAAGAACTCCAGTTGCAGGCAACAAAAATTCAGCCTATGCTTACAAAATGTTATAATTTGTTGGTGTGAAAGATAGTTATCTCTATTGGTGTGAACCGCTTTACAGTAATTATTGGAAAAGTCTACTGAGATTTCCATGCATTGTCCTATAAAAACTCAAATCTAGATAATGGAGTTCTGGGAACGTATGAATTACCCAGAGACAGGGCAAGTTTTAAACCACTTGTGTGCTGCTGTAAATTCAAACATTAATAAGGTTTATAAATATATAGGGTGAAACATGAAAAAAAAAACTGGATTCTGTTGTGTTAACCCCCTATTTTAATTGTGAAAAGCCCTAATTAGCCAAATGATGTCACTGTTCATGAGAATATGAGAATACTTTGATAGTCCACTTTAGACATTCTACCATAAGTAACTTTGCAACTACTTGTCAACTACCAGTCATATTAGACTATCTGTGGAATATCTGCTAACACTTTATTTTGATGGTCCGCCAATAGAGATTCTACCGACTAAGAAACTTTGCAAGTACATGTCAACTTATTCTGCTATCCGTAACCTGAAAGTCTACTTTTCTAATGAAAGTTAGTTGACATGCAGTTGTCAAGTCACTTATAGTTGGTAGCATGTCTACATAAAGTGGACTATCAAAATAAAGTGCAACCAAATATGATTTGATCACCGGGAAAGTTTCTGTTAGACATGATCTGCTTTTCAGTTAAATACAGTTTTCAGTTAAATACAGTGTCCCTTTGAAACCGCTCTCATGCACTCATCTAAGCACTCTGTTGCATTCTCTTTTGCTCCCTGACTCACTCTTTTAGTTCAATACTCAGTCCATTTGTGGATCGGGGGTAGTTTTCCATGAATAATGCACCCTGACATAGACATGCCATTATTTCACCTGATGGGCCTTTATGAAATATGTCTATCAATGTTATTGATGTGCAAGTCAGAAGACCAATGGACATATTTCAACATTAATGCAATGCATTAGCAAGGCACAGATTTACCAATGATGAACATGGTGCTTTAGGCGAAAAAAAAGTATATAGACTTTATCACTCAAAAGTGCATAAAGATAGAGTTGACATTTTCTAAAATAATGCAATCTTAAAATGTCGTTTATGACGTTAGATTCCAAACTATCATCTTATAACAAAATCAATGTTGCATATGACTCATGGTTTAGCCTTAAAACATTAGATTTATGGCACAGCTTGTCCTTGCGCATTTACTGTATGTGTGTTTATGCATGCACTTTAAAGCTGTTAAATTCTGTTGATAAGAATGAGGATGGAGGATTAAGAGACTTGAGTTGTTTAGTTCAGATAGCGGTTGCACATTTACTCTTCCGTATACAACACTGACTTCCACCTCTCTGTCTTAAACACAGATTATGCCACTGTGCTTTATTAATTTTATAGCACCAACGAGTGCTGTCAGCTAAACCATTTGTTCATCTCACTAAAACATCATTTACAGCTCCCGTTGTCTATAAAAACTAACTTTGACTGTCCTCTAATCACAGAGGTGAAGTGTTAGGAGTGCAAAAAAGGGATGAGAGGAAGGTAGAGGTGTGCATAAAGAGGGAAGTGGGAGGTCAAAAGGATGGGAGGATGGGTTAGTGTGCATGAATCCTGATGGTCCTCTGGCAGATTGACCAAAGCCGAATTGATTCGCTCCTCCCGTATAAACGGAGAGCAACAGGAACAAAAGAGGCTTAAGGCTGAAAAGCAAGCATTTCACTTTGAGATTAAGAGACAGTGGCTGACTGAAAAGACGGAGAGATAAACACAGAAGAGGTGGACTGACAGTGGAAAGTGAGTGAAAAACTTTCACTTTGTTCTTTGCTCAGATGTGCCTCTGTGGCAATATTTAATTTGACACTCTCATTTAAAGCTGAATTGTACTTACGCAGATGTATTTTTTTCTCATATAAGTTGGAATTTCATGTAAGTCCAACATTTTATAGTTGAATGGATTTTTTTTCTGGGTGTCGCAGCATTATTATGTCTCAGTCTGTCTCTTTTTTTAGTAGTTAATGTCTAAGAGAGTGAATGGCTCGTGGATGGGGTCTATCTCTGTCCCGTCCTCCATCCCTCATGCCTTCCACTCACAGCTCTCTTCGGCCGCTGACCTCAGCATAGCCATCTTACTCATCATCACAGGTCAGTTATTAGTCTTTTATTAAATTATTATTGTTTAATATATAGTGGAGTTCAGTGGGGTCCAAAATTAGAAAGACCACTACTGATTAAGAGATGCATTATTAAGTAGTAAAACTCAACATATATCAAGTTGTTTTTTGGGGGGGTCTGACATGGGAGTCTGCTCTGTTTATTCAGTCAACACTTGAACTGCAATAAGAACCTATGCAATCTAAAGACACTTGTCCTCTACAATCAATACACTTCTGTGCTGATTTGCACAATAAATACAACTGCTATTACAGAGTCATTTAAAAACTGCAGTGCAGCAGGAGGTTCTCATATGCATTGGTGTGTTTGACCAAATCGATATTTTTAGCTCCTTGCAAAAAAAAAAAAGATCTTGGATATAGAGCATAAATTGCTCTAAAAAAATAAATAAATAAAACAAACAAACACTGGTTCATTGGTTGACTATAAGTGACCTTACTATTAAATTACATTTAGGCTACTGTCATTTTTAATGGGATAATACATGTAATGTAATACAGTAAGAGTTATAAATATATTAAAACTCTTACTGTAATAAAGTACAGGTATTGCCCCATTAAAAATTACAACGCATGTAATCTGCAGTAAGTTTTTAAACGTTAAAAAAGAAATAGGCCTACTGTGTAATTTATGGTGAAATATATATTGTTTTCAACAAAACTAAAAACTTAAGCAATCAGTCAATACTTTTAGCTCACTTACAATATTTTTAAGCGTACTGCAAAGAATGCTTAAAAAACTGTTATTTGAATGACTACAATTTATCTTGCTACTTAAAATACATATACATTTTGCTTTTAAAAGCAATGCAAAATTACATGCATTGTCATATATTTTTAATATTAAAATTTTCCATTTAACATTTGATTTATAGTGATATACAGTGGCCAAAATGACTAGAACACTAGTACTTTCACCAGCTAAAAATGCTTTTAAGTCAATTATTTCTATCTTTTTACATTTCCAAACATTAATTTTGCCATTAAGATTTTTGTTTGCACAAGGAGTCTGACAGCAGCCAGTGCTGCACACAGAGATCTGATCTCACCATCATCCAGTCTGTCTGGAATGACATGAAGAAACAGAACAAACTGAGACAGACTAAACCCAGAAGAACTGTGACAACGTCTCAAAGACGCTTCAAGAAACCTACCTGCAAAGCTACCTGAAAAACTATGTGCAAGTAGGCAAAAGCTGCTTTAAAGGCAAAGAATATGGTCATACCAAATGTTGATTTAATGTAGTTAATAGAAGTTAATTGATAAAGAAGATCTATTTAGAGCCTAAAACTTTTAACAGTACTGTATAGCTTTGCAGGTAGGTTTCTTGAAGCATGTTAGAGACGTTGCCACAGTTCTTCTGGATTTAGTCTGTCTATTATCTATTATATATAATTTAACACTTTTTAAGTAAATGCAAAAGTGAGTAACACTGTCTATATTTATATTAGCCATTCATTAAAAAAAATAATAATACAATTTTTGGTCATGTTAGATGACGCTTGGCACTATGATCTGTATCTCTCTCTCTCTGTCTGTCGCAGGTGTGGTGTCGGTGGTTGGGAATGGGCTGGTGTTGTTGGTTTGCGGACAGAGGAGAAAGAAGCTCAGAGCTCACGAGCTGATGACCATCAATCTGTCCGTTTGTGATTTTGGCTACAGCCTGCTGGGGGCGCCATGTATCATCACCTCAAGGTACCACCACTGACTGCACTGACTGCAACTGGTTTGGAATGGATAGCGTATTTACTCATAGCGTGATTCTTAACATGTATTTTGAAAGGTTGTACTAAGTTTGCTTGGTATGCCAGTGTATACATTATAAACTATAAAAGCTCTCTTAAAGCCTGCATTAGTCTATGCCACTGCATGCATCAATCGCTCTTGTGATTATCGCTGCATATCATCTGGAGTTTGTGAATTGTTTGTCAAGACCAGAGGATTGTGTCGGTTAAGAAGATCGACAGTCTAAGCAGTATAAGACAGTATAAGCCATTGATAATGATATTACATAACGTAGAACATAAACACAGGGTATATTAGAGATCTGATTTGTCTTTAGAGAGGATTTAAAATGTAACAGGCATTTGGTCAAAATAGTTTAGATGTGCTCTTGAATCAATTTAGCTTTATTTATTAATTTTTTTAATTAATGTGCTTGTACTACTCTGAATGACAGAAATAGAATTTAGTGGAAAAAAGAAAACAAAAATCCTTTGAAATCTCAAGCCACTATATCTTTCACGGTATTTATTTAGAGTGCATTCTCAAGGGGCTAAAAGGGTTTCACTTTTATGTAGCTGAAAGTATTCTTTTTTACCCACAAACCACCAAAACATGCCCTCAGGTGGAGGATGATTTGTGAAGAAGAAGAAATGCACTTGTGAAGAAAAACAACATAAATATCTTGGGCCTCTTACATCTTGGGTCAGAAGGTATAAAGCTATAAAAAAATCATCACACTTGGCTTTTTGGTTTCTGAACTTGTATATATATATATATATATATATATATATATAGGCCTATAAAATATGAAATTGGTAAGGTTCAGTCTTATAGAAAATAAACTCAGAAAAAACTTGAGCAGAATTTGAGCATATGTTATTTAAGTTATTTTTGGAATTGCTGTGCTCGGTATTTTGCTTCTGCTCTGAACTTTTCTCTCTCTCTCTCTCTCTCTCTCTCTCTATTTGTCTCTCTTAGTCTGTCGCATGCATGGATTTTTGGGGAAACAGGATGTATGTGGTACGGGTTTCAGGGCTTTGTTTTTGGCATTGGTTCTCTCATCACTACCTGCCTTATCTCCCTTGACCGCTGCTTCAAGATCTGTAGCTTTCAATATGGTAATTCTCCATTTTTATCCACTGAATTTTTGTTGTTTTCTTTTATTATTTTATATGCAGATGATACTTGCAAGTTAGTTAAAATATAGGCCTACCCAATCATTCATTTCCAACAGGTGTTACTGATGAAAGTACAGAATTTGGTTATTCTTGTTGGACAGATAATTAGCACTATCACTGAGGGAAATCAATTTCCCCATAATCGGATACCCCTGTGTTTCTCAAATAAGAACACATATCAAAGAAATAATATCATTGCCATAGTACATAGTATTAATATTGCTGAATAATTTTTATGATAAGTGGAATCTACATTGTAATTATATGAAATTAACGAAAACATTTTGATCAGCTTAGTCAAGAACGAGTTTCAAGTACTTTAATGAAATGAAATGAATATGCAAATGAATGAAATATGAAATATGTTTCACTGCCCAGGCTCCAGGATCTCTGCATAGAAATTAAATTAAATTAAATTAAATTAAATTAAATTAAATTAAATTAAATGTATTAATTTATTTTAAAAAACTGCCTGCTTTAAAATCAGACATAAAAAAAACTTTTTAAATCTCAAAATCTTTTTGTTGTAAATTTCTCACAAAATCATTCAACAGCACTTATGTTTTCTCAGGCAAAGAGAGAACAAAGCATGTGCTGAGAAAATGAGATCACTCAAGCTGGTTTGTGATTGAAGAAATTTATTACATTATACAATTTGCAGAATTACAGTTTGCCTCCCTACTTGAAAGTATAGTATGTCATTGCACAAGATCAGAGATAATAGTTGTCATTTATGCATATCCAGTGCACAACTTCTGATGGACTGCATATCTTTCTCTCAGCTAACAGAATCAGGCTGTGACAATCGATATAATAATACCCGGCTAGTACATTTCAGTCCTATCCAGCAACTATGGAGCCATCAAGTAAACTTTCAGATGTTTACTAATGTACTTGTTCCTTTGTCTCAGGTCAGTGGATTGAGAGAAAACATGCCTCTCTGTCTGTGGCTCTGGTGTGGATCTATACATTATTCTGGGCCTCACTACCTGTGTTTGGCTTTGGTAGTTACGGCCCGGAACCGTTTGGAACCAGCTGCACCATAAACTGGTAATGAACCGTAACCATTAGTAACACTTGTAAATGAGTCGCTAACCAATTCCCCAAAGATTAGTTGGTGTTTTCAGAATGCATTCTCAAGGGACAAATATAGCGTTCACTTTCAAACAGCTGAATGTTATTTTACCCACAAACCACTGGAACATCCAAACATCACAGATGTTGATGTGTTAATGCATTGTTTCCTGTGGCTTCAGGTGGAGAATGAAGTCTTCACTCAAGGATAGAGTCTATATTTACCTGATCCTTTCACTCTGCTTTGGAGTTCCAACCTTCATTATCATCACTTCATACCTCGCTATACTCATCAAGGTGAGAAACATTAGAATTAATAATGATTCTGAAACACTTAAAGCCAAGACGTGTGTAAAAATCATTTTGATTTATTCTGAGGATGACGTTAACGATCAATTGTTATTGGACTGTTTAATCCTAATGTTGGCTGAAGATCTATTATGGTGAATTGAAGTGTTGCTACAGTGTTGTGTGATTTCAGGTGTATCGGTCTGGTCGTGTATTGGCTTCAATCCCTTCATCCAATGTCACTCACAACAGCAAAGATCTCCGGCTGACAAAGGTACCAGCTCTGATTGATCACCCATCATACCTTTGGAAAGGACCCACTTCTCAGGCACAATGACTTTTAACATGGGATATCTTAGGGTGTTTTCACACTTGGTCCTTTTACGGGGTCTGAGCATCGTTCGCTGGATTTGTGGCCAATATGTGAATACTCCAATTGGTCTCAGACCCTTTTAACGTGAATCAATATAAAAAAAAAAAGAACAATTAAGTAAATATGGACAAAAACCAGACTAAATTGAAAATACACATTAAAAATGAATAAAATAATCAGAATAAGACAATGGCTGCCCTGCTGTTACCTCCACACTACTATTCTTTTTTTTTTTCCTTTTTATGATTCACAAATAATTTCTTATTTCCTTTTTGTTTCATTGCAGATAGCAGCAGTGGTGTGTTCCTCATTTCTGATTGCCTGGACTCCCTATGCGATCGTTTCGCTCTACTCCGCTCTGACTGCTAGAGAGGAGCACACTGGAGAAGACGGAGGAACCGCTCTCGTGGGTGGAATGTCAGCAGCGGGGGTCGGCCATGGCAGAGGGTTGTCTGATGTCTTTGGTTTTCCCTTCCTCATTAACTGGACCTCTTCAGAACACTTCGGGGATGCTTTTGGCTCCTGGAGGAATATGACTTCTGATCATTCCCATCATTCAGTAGGGCATCATGGATCAAGTTCAACTGTGGGTTCTGCACATGGAGGAATGAATGGACATCAATCACATCTTGTGTCCATCCTGAAGCCAGAGGTCTCACTCATTCCTGCAATTTTGGCCAAGTCACACTGCATGATAAACCCCTTCATCTACCAGATCATGAACCGTGACTTCAGGGAGGACGTCTATGATCTCTTGTGTCTGAGAGCAAAAGATGGAGAGAGGAGGAGAACAAGGAGCACAGACGGCAGTGATTCTGATGGTCAGGATCTATCTATCTATCTATCTATCTATCTATCTATCTATCTGTCTGTCTGTCTGTCTGTCTGTCTGTCTCTCTCTCTATCTGTCTGTCTATCTATTTATCTCTCTCTCTATCTGTATATCTATCTGTCTGTCTGTCTGTCTATTTATCTATCTCTCTCTCTCTATCTGTCTATCTATCTGTCTGTCTGTCTGTCTCTCTCTCTCTCTCTCTATATATGTCTGTCTGTCTGTCTATTTATCTCTCTCTGTCTATCTGTCTATCTATCTATCTATCTATCTATCTATCTGTCTGTCTGTCTGTCTCTCTCTCTCTCTCTCTCTCTCTCTCTCTCTCTATCTATCTATCTATCTATCTATCTATCTATCTAGCTATCTGTCTGTCTGTCTGTCTGTCTACCTGTCTGTCAGTACTTATATATTTTCATTAATTTTATTTATCTGTCTATATTTCTTCATGTTTCTGTCTCTGTCTCTATATATTCCACACATGCAGGGTATCGTGGAAGCGTCACTCTCTCTTATATTCACAGCTGGAGGAGAAGAAGCACACCTACCAGTCAGTCATCTGGGGAGCGTGTGAAGAAAGATTCCTCACGGAAGAGTAGAGGTAGTAGAGGGAGCCGAGGGAGTAGAGGTCAGAGAGGGTCCTGTCAGGACAGTACAGCAGTCGGGTGGGCAACCTTGGATACTACAACCTTAGATATGCAGACCAACTTAGAAAGAGAGAGATGGAAGGAGGTGGAAAGAGAGACGAAAAAAGAATTGAGTGAACCCACCTCTAACAGCTTGTTGACGGGTGAAGAGTGATGCTTGCTGTCTAAATAGACAGCAACAGCATAGTTCATAATGCAGTTAGTTAGCTCAAAATATCTGTTGTTTTAGGAAAAAAAAAAAAAAACAGTGTTTATTTTTTCCATTAGTGTCATCCAGTATGTGATTTTGCACCTATCCAGTCTCACACTGGTGCGACACATGAGGCTCTAGTTAGGATTTATTGATTTTGTCCTTTGTGTGTTTATAACTGGATCCTGTGTATTTATTTATTAATATATATTGTGTATCTAGATATTTAATGGATCTACTCATTGTATTTATGTTTTTACATATTTAGAGAGCACTATGACTATCCAGTCCAAAGTATTTCAAACAACTATTTCTGAATAAATGTGACGTGTAAATAAAGTTTACAATAATGAAACGACTTTGATGTTTACTTTCAAATAGATTTTAAAAACTTCTGCAGTTTCCAAATAGATTTTAAAAATCCTAAATCAGAAGTCCTATAAGACCCAATGAAGTACAAGGGCTATTTGTTGCAGATCTGTGACGTCAGCGTTGCTTTGTTGTCATGCTACATGAGGTAATATCTTTTTACCGTAAGTACCATTCTTGGAGAAACACACAAGGGGAAAAGCACACGGAGAGCTGTCATTCGCCTTCGAACCGTGATAGACTATATATAAAAATAATTCTGCGCAAAGTCATCTACCAAATATTATTTTGCGCCCCTGGAATATTCAAGTAAACAGACACAAACTGAGAGCTACTGCTGATATTACGGTAGTGTCCGAACTGAAGCGCTGCAGAGAGACTCAAGAGCCCAAGTGTATTCAGGTTTCCAGCCAGGGAAGAAACAAGACATTCGTTTGGACCTATTTTAAATGTATTTCGCTGATGTTAGTAGTTATAATATTCTTTGCTTGTTTGAATAGGGGCTTTGCATGCTTTCATAGTTAGTCCATATTTTGCGCTTCTATCGGTTGCTGCAGTCTCCTTCAGCGTCTTACTCAGCATTTACGCTTAAGCTGTAATACTCTTAACTCGTTACATAAGGCTTTAACGAGTTAAATGTGGACATCGCCGTGTCTTTGGGTCGCCAAACACCACCTTTGAAATCAAACCGTTAATTATTTTGAAAGTCAGACATAGCTGGTGTTCATGCCCGATCTGCAGCGCTTCAGTTTTCCGCACCATAGCATGAATTCTCCTCTCCATCAGCATCAGCAGCAGCAGCACCAACAGCATCAGAATCCAGAAGGACCCGGTCATCCCGATTCTCCCTCCGGTTTGCTCCCCGAGGCTGCTGTCCTCGGAGCTCCTGACCCATCCTCGTTTTTCCTCGGAGAACAACCCGGCCCACAAACCGCACTTGACCTTACAGCATCCTCTTATCTGCACTTCAGTCCATCGCTCCACTGGTCCCAACCTCCTCCACCTACAGCCATGGCATTGAGGAACGACCTGGGATCCAATATAAGTGTCCTGAAGACCCTCAATCTGCGGTTCCGATGCTTTCTGGCTAAAGTGCATGAACTGGAGAGACGCAATAAGATATTGGAGTTACAGCTTCAGCAGGCTTTAGACAGCAATAACACGGGTGGATGCGTGGAGGACGGAAAAACCAAAGAAATTGGTGTGCAGACTGGGTTTATTGGGCCTATCGCTGTCCAGCCTGGGTCTTTGTCCTTTCAAAACACCAATAACTCTGCAAAACGACCCACTACGTTGTTTATGCCTTCTCTTATGACTGTCCTCAAGCTTGAGCCCAATAAAGCTGACGATGAGAGCACAACTGACCCAAACACTAATAGGAACCCAACCATCACGGTTAGTCTCTCAACACCCACCACCGAACCCGCCTCGGCCAACACCAACAACTCCAATAATGCTCTGCATGTGAGCAGCGTTGGCACCGGGACGTCTCCCAACCCTCTTCCTCGCTTCCTGCCGGGCACTATCTGGTCCTACAATCACACCCTTAAACTGGGAAGCGGATCAGAGACTCGGGTCACCAGTCCTGGAGTGTCGTGGGTCCACCCGGATGGCGTGGGTGTCCAGATAGACACCATCACCCCAGAGATCAGAGCACTTTACAATGTCCTGGCCAAAATCAAAAGGGAGCGGGATGAGTACAAGCGAAGGTGAATATGGGGAATATAGATGGTTTTTATGGCTAAATGTTTGTTAATGAGAAAGAGGTTTCTGTTTTGGGCCCTTATATGACAGGTCTCTGCTGCAAAACATCCTGCTTTTCAGGAGTGTTTCGAGAATCATGATGGATTTGAGACATGATTGCTACCAGTTTGAATGACCTCCTGAGATCTAGAAGCTGTTTTGTGTGTTTCTTGTTAATATATAATATAATTAGGGATGTTCAAATTTTAGTTGATACTGATAAGCTGATAATAGTTTGATGTTGTGGCTGAAAACTGATAATTAGACAATATTAATTTGGTATAAATAAAAAAATAAAAATAAAACACCAATAACTAAAATATTGTTTAAATTCTACAAGTGAATTTAGGCATCCCAACATTATCATGTACAATATGAAAAATGGTTAATCATTTTCAGATTTGCTAAAGATATAATTTAATATTGTTATTAAATTATTAGTGTTTTTGAAGATTAACATTTAGTAACTGTTAGATAATGGCAAAGGTAATGTACGCTACCGTTTAAAAGTTATCAGAATGTTTTCTAAAGGATCATGTGACAATGAAAATTGCAGTAATTGCTGCTGAAAATCCAGCTTTGTTATTAAATATTAAATATATATTCAAATAATAAACAGTTCTTAAAAATTGTAACAACATTTCACAATATTAATGTTTTTACTGTATTTTTGATCAAATAAATGCAGCCTTGGTGAGCATAAGAGACGTCTTTCAAAAACAATCAAAATATTTTCCAAACTTACTATTCTATACTAATTATTCCAGAACTGTAAATGCAAAAATAAGGGGTTAGTAGGTAATAGTTGAACAACTAAACATTGAAAATATGACATGCAAATTTGAATTCAAACCTGTAATAATAATGATGATGATGATGATGATGATGATAACAATAATATAGTAATAATAATGATGATAATAATAATAATTATAATAATGACAATAATAATGTTTAATAATATTTATGTCTAGGTTACTAATAAGCACATTTGTCATGATCATGTGAACTCTTAAAATAAAATAATAATAAAAAAAAACAAAATATCAGATGTTCTTGCTTCCATTGAAGCTGCTCTATGAATCATTTTCTAATCATGCTGGAAAAACACACACACAAATGTATGGAGTTCATGTAGCTTGAGTACTGCTGTCATTAAATACCAGATACTCCTTAAAATTAACTGAATTAGGAAATTGTCTTTGCTTGATAATTTAATTTGTAATAAAAATGTATTAAATTAGCATTTTTGCTATAGAGGATTTTTAGAGAGACTTTTAACCCCATTATATATATATATATATATTGAAATCTCAATGCCAAAGCCTTATTCCTGGATCTCAGGAGTTTAAGACACCTGCACACTGGGTTATTTCAGTATGTTCCAATGCGCTGTCTGCCCTTCTGCTGCTGAGGGTGCCTGACTCGCTCTGCCCTCTGATAACCTGTGCATCAGTCACGAACATCCCTGCTTTTAACGCAGCGCAGACTGCAGTCACTGCCTCACATGAAGTGGTTACTTTTCAAACCTGAAAAAAGCTCGACCCTGCAGGTGTTCCAGACAACAACAAAGTGGTCACGAGAGTGGAATCTGTTAAAAAAAGAGAATGAGTTGTGACTTGCAGCTTTTATGGGATAAAATAGAGCATAAATCATTTTCCTCATCTGCTGTTAATCGTGTGCAGAGACATGAAGTAGGGCCTACCTATATATTTCTAACGGCTGCTTTAGTTATTTGAATCAAACTGAGGTTATTGAATGGAGTATTGCAAAATCTATGGGATAAATGTGCTCTTAGTAGAACTGTGAAGGTGATATGAGGAGGTTTTTAGGAAGGGTGGAGACAGATGTGCGGTAACATATACCCAAGGCTTTTATTAATATCACCAAGCTAGAGCTGAACATGAGAAGCAAAAGCACGGAAGATCGTATGTACAGTATGTAGAAGATAAGAATCAGCTGGAGGGGAAATAATGGTCGTGTTTCTCATAAATGGTGGTATTCAGTCAGTCTCACAGCTCTTTATGTCCAGACCTGCAGCAGCCGGAGCGCCTGCACATTCTGCTGTCAGTCACGTACAGCAGCTTTATTTAGGGCTGAGCGGACCGTCAGTTCGCAAACTCATTACTGTCTGTTGACTCATCAGGACAGGTAAAAATCACTGTTGAAAAGCAGAAAAGTCATTTGGGTTCTCTGTCTCAAACCCTTCTGCTTCATAACAGATGTTATCGTGCATCTCTCCGTCTGACTTCTTCACCATTTGCTCTGGTTTCAGCTCTTCTCAGACTTTCTTTTCTCTATTTATTTTCTGTTTTGGCTTTCTTATTTAGTAAGCATTCTTTTGCTGTCTCATCCTCGAAAGGGTTTCTCTATCTATCTATCTATCTATCTATCTGTCTATCTGTCTATCTGTCTGTCTGTCTGTCTCTCTGTCTGTCTATCTATGATATAGCTAAAAAAATATATCTAATTTTTGCTTTTTTTAAAGAATCATAATTTCAACCACGCAGATTCAAAGTTTAGTAAACTACTATAATAATTTTGTTAAAAATGTTTTCACTAAATGAACACAGTATGTATTTATTTATATTTTCAATGTTTTTAAAAGAAGTCTTTTAAGATGACCAAGGATGCATTTTATGATTAAAAATACAGTAAATATTTTTATTGTAATTCTGTGGAATAGTATTAGAATTTAATATCACTGTTGTCTATTTTAATATATTTGAAATGTAATTTATTTCTGTGATGGCAAAGCTGAATTTTCAGCTTCCATTACTTAAATCTTTAAGTGTTCCTTCAAAAATCAATCCACTGTAATATGATTTGTTGCTTAAGAAACATTTCGTATTATTATTAGTGTTTAAAACTGTGCTGCTTCATTTTATTTTTATTTTTTTTGTGATACTTTTTTTTCAGGATTCTATAAATATAAAGTACAATAGAAAAATAAAAAGCAGTAATAGGAAGCTCAAAAGAACAGCATTTATTTCAAATAGAAATCCTATGTGACATTATAAATGTCTTTACTGTCTCCTTTGATCAGTTGTTTTGATCAGTTTTGCCGAATAAATGTAATCATTTTAAACTTTTGAACACCATGAGGCCAACATTATGTAGACACCCCTTTCTAAAAACTGAATTCAGCTTTGTTGCAACAGTTTTGTAAAGGTATTTTCTGTTCCAAAACAACCTGTGCAGCAAAGTCTATAAAGACATTGTTGACCAAGTCTGTTGTGACTTAACTGAACACCTTTGGGATGAATTGGAACTGCAAATCAGGTCCCTTCACTCAACATCAGTAACCTCCCTGATGCTCTTTTGTCTTCTTAAACATTTAATTTGAAAAGTGTGGCAAACAGTATTAATCCCCTCTTTGCTGCTGTAACAGCTTCCTCTCTTCAGAGATGGATTTATACTAGATGTTGAAACAGGGATGCTGGGATTTGCTTCTATTTAAACTGGAGAGCATCAGGAATGGCAGGCAGTGATGTTGAGTAATGGGGCCTGTGTTCCGAGTCATCTGAAATCACACAGTTGAAATCGCACAATTAATATAACAAATATTACAAAACATAGTCATAAACAGCTAAATTGACCAATGTTTGATTTAATGAAAAAAGTTTAATTTGAAAAATGTTGCAGAGAATTTCCTGACTATTTTTGAGTGATGAGTGATGCAAACTAATTGTTGAATTACAAATCATTTACATGATCTGTTCAAACTGATTAACGAAAATTAATAGACTTTCTTTTAATCAGAGAAAAACTATTTTATATTGTTTTATATTTATATAGTTTTACTGTATTTTTGATCAAATAAATGCAGCCTTGAAAAGCATAAGAGGCTTCTTTCAAAAACATTAAAATAATCATACTGACCCTAAACTTTTAAACGTTAGTGATTACCAAAAATGATGTGCTCTTTCAGAAACTTAATGATCAAATGAATGGCACATTAAGATTTCTGAAATTAATTGAACACACTTGCCATTTGTATCATTTGTTTAATTTAGACAGCCACGGCATCCAGCAGCAGTGATCTATGTTATATCTGCATTGCAGTACATACACAAGGACTCAGAGAAGCTGCAGAGAAGCAACCTCTCTCTTTCCCTCCCTCTCTCTCTGTCTGTCTGTCTCTCCTCTCCTCGCTCCTGTTATCTGTCACTCCTCTATGTAATTGTATGCTTGCACCTTGAATTGGCAGTAATGCACGGCCTCAAACTAACCTTGCAGTCCAGTGAGGATGTTTAATAAATATAGAGGCTGCTGCAATGCTCTGAATGTTAAGTAGCTTTACATAAGAACAGGGCTTGTTTGGTTCCACCTCATTGCACTATACTACTGCACTGGACAATATTACCGTTGAACAGCCACACAGTAAATTACTGTAGGGCTGACTGGGCTGATGGATCAGTTAAAAGGACTAAATGGATGCAGTCATTGCACTTAAGTTGAGCTATAGCATACTCAGAGAAATAAAAACACTTACACATGAAGATCACTGTTTTCTTCTGTAATAGGACCAATACGTGCATTGCAGTTGCTTCTTCCTGCTTTACAAGATCTTCCAAACAACATTAAATGGTATTTCATTGATATTGACTTTATATAGCATTAAAAGATTAGGCTAGTTTGCAAAAAAGTGAAACTTTGGCCATCATTTACTTGTTTTCTTACATGGAACATAAAAGGAAAAATTTTGAAGAATGTACTGGTTGCACTTTTACAAACAATTACAGTGAATAGAGGCTGGAGCATTTACGCTCAAATAAGGATGTAAAATCACCATAAAAGTATAATAAAAGTGACCCATATGACTTGTGTACTATATTCCAAGCCTTGTCAAGTTATAGTTTGTGTGAGAAACATACTGACTCATTGAGTCATCTTTTAGATTAATTGAACCAATTGAATTAGTTAAGAGAACGAGACCAGCCAATCCACTGATAGATTTGACTTTAAATTTTAGTTGATTTCGCAAGCAAAGCTAACCTGTGGTTTCAGAAGGCTTTAAAGGGGTCATATGATGCGATTTCAATTTTTCCTTTCTCTTTGAAGTGTTACAAGCTCTTGGTGCATAAAGAAGATCTGTAAAGTTGCAAAGACTAAAGTCTCAAATCCAAAGAGA
>NW_015539887.1:320620-338921 GCF_001515605.1 Sinocyclocheilus anshuiensis
AACGCAGCACGTAAAAAGACAGTATAAGTCATTATAATCCGTAATTATGTCCCCACTGGATGCAACAAATGCCATGTTTATAATGGATTGTAATGTTTTTGTCTCGTCGCTCCGGCCGGTACAAGGCATCACAGTATGGTAAGGGGCGTAACATTTCCATCACATTTCTTTTTAGCAACATCATATGACCCCTTTAAATATATAATGCCAAGTCTTATTGACCACTTTTTTAAACAAGTTGTTAGCTAGTTAAATAAATGACATTTTAAAGTTCCTGTTGTTGGGACAAACTATGCTGTTGTTTCTGATGTTCTGGTTTTCTGCTCTCAGATGGGAAGAGGAATATACCATGAGAATGGACATGGAACAGAGAATGAATGATCTACAGGAGGTGAGGAACACTTTTTCATGTGCACTTATAACAAGTGCTGTCTACAACACTTTACTTAATTTAATTTCTGTTTTAATTTTCTAGAATAATGTGAAAGACAGTCTTCAAATATTTGCACATTCGAAAATTTGGGTTTGTTAAGATTTTTTCTTTTTGAAAGATGCTCATATGCTCATCAAGACTGCATATATTTGATCAAAATTCATTAAAACTAGTGCTGTCAAACGATTAATCGCGATTAATCACATCCAAAATAAAAGTTTTTGTTTACATAATACAGTATATGTGTGTATACTGTGTTTATTTATTATGTATATATAAATACAAACAGATGCATGTATATTTGTAAGAAAAATGTTATGTTTATATATTAAATATATTCATATATAATATAAAATATAAGAATATGAATATATAAATGTATAAACATATGTGTTTGTATTTATATATACATAATAAATATACACAGTACACATTTATAATGTAAACAAAAACTTTTATTGTGGATGCGATTAATCGCGATTAATCAATTGACAGCACTAATTAAAACGGTAATATTGTGAAATATTTTTACAGTTTAAAATAACTGTTTATAATAAATATAATTTATTCCTTTGATGGCAAATCTGAATTTTCAGCAGGCATGATTTCAGTCTTCAGTGTCACATGATTATCATTATACATCATTATAATATGCTGATTTGGTGAGAGAAATCTTGAATACTTTTTACTTTCACTTCTGATCGATTTAATTGCTGAATTTCTTGATGAATAAAAGTATACATTTATTTTAATAAAATCTTACTGACCCCAAAATTTTGATCAGTAGTGTACATCACTACTGTGTAAACAGATCAAAGAAATGTTGTTGTCTGTTTTGGTTGAAGCTTTAGTTCATATAAAGAAACTCGCTCTGAAACTGTTCGGCCCTTGAGTGATTAATTTCAGCTTGAGACTTTTGGAATGTTTTACCTTTGGGATCAAATGTCACTTGGATGAACTAGGATTCAGGGAAAGCTTTGAGTTTTCAACCGATTGAAACTGTCAGTGAGTAGACGTTTAAAGGCAAAACTGCAGTAACAATTTTATATACTATATAATGCTATAATCCCTAATGATGACAATCATTTTTTAATTGAGAAGTTCTTTGTTTATCTCAGCGTTAGTTTAATATCTAGATTAATAAGATTAAACCTAGTGTTGGTCTAAATTAGAGCTGCATTGATCATCCTTAATTCAGTTACTTCTAATTACAAAATGTTCTTAAAGGGGTCCTATTATGCTCTTTTACAAAGTCTTGATTTTATTTTGGGGGTGTACTAGAACATGCTCTCATGCTTGGCGGTTCGAAAAACGCATTATTTTTCACATAATTTACATTATTAAAATACCTTTCTCCCAAGCCTGCCACAAACGGCTCGAGTAAGTCAAATATAACAAATGTATGAAGCAATAAGAGAAACATATACAAAATGTGCAGAGCGGGGGTATACGAGGACTGGAATTAAGAACCGCTGTTCTAGACATTGATGAAGAATTTGACGCTACAGCACAGCAGCTCTTCTTCTTGGTTTTCTCTGATGCACTAACTCTGCAGCAGCACTTCTTCTTCGTCTCGTCTGATGCACTCACTCAACCAAGCGTTCTAACCACAACCTCGCCCCTCCCCACCCCCCAACCATTCGAATTTCTGTAGGCGGGAATTATTTTAATGATATTCTAATGAGCCGCTTTGTGATATCACAAAGCCCGGAAAACAAACGCCGTAGTCCAAACGAGCCGTTCGTTGTAGTTCTTGAAAAGGGATTTTTAAAAAACGAAGTATCTCCCTTTGGAGTGGACTTTGAGATTTGTAACTTTCTAGATCTTTTTAATGCCCAAACATACACACTACACACTACACACTGACTAAAATTAAAAAAGTGAAAAAGCATAATAGGACCCCTTTAAGCTTTTCTAAAGTAACTTAAATATAAGTTGAGTTTCTAAATAATCATTCTGTATGTAATTATGTACGCTTTTGCTCTATGTAGGATTATTGCCATACTAACATGAAGTAAAGAGTTGTGTTGGGTTTTTGGAAGGACTGTTCACTGTATATGAGTAACATCTAGATGATTTTGTCCGAGAAAATGTCAGTGTGTTTGTATAGAAATGTAATTGTTTATTAATAATAATTATGGATATGCATTTGTGTAGGACCTACAGGAGAGTGAGGTGTGTCAGGATGAGCTGGCCCTCAAGGTGCAACAGCTGAAAGCTGAACTTGTGCTCTTTAAAGGACTCATGAGTAATGTGAGTATGAGAAGCAAAACACATGCACTCTCAGCACACTCAAACACAGCCAGGGCTACAGCATACAGGACAGGAAATTATCATCCAAAATTAAAATTATACCAGTTACTCAGCCTCATGTCATCCTGAACTTAATGTCATGCTCCCTTGTAAAAAAAAGAAAGAAGTGTCTTTAATTGTATTGAATGTGCACTTGTAGTGTACTTCAGTTCTTAAAAGTATATTTAACATATATAAGTAACTAATATAAAACCCGTACTTACAGATAATGTAATATTAATTAAATAAAATGCCACTTAAGAGTGCACTTTCATGAGTTTTTCAATAATGTAAAATTAAAAGATTTCTTTAGAGTACTTTTTAAAATTATTATGTTTTAATAATATTTTGTCATGCAATAAAGAATTACAAGAGAATACAAAAGAAGATATCTTAAAAAATGTTGGTAACCAAAATGTTGACGTTATCATCTTCCATAGTGACAAGACAGTGGCTACCGTCAACTGTTTGGTTACCAACATCATTTTTGGGTGAACTATCCCTTTAATATATTTGAAATGTACTACTTTTCAACTTCATCATTGCAATTGTGTAATTGCAAATATATTTAAACACAAGTCCTCAAAGTTTGTTTTTTTAATCAAATGTAAATGCATGTCCCAGTCACATTTTCTTGGTTAAATAAACATTACTTACACTATTAGAAAAAGTAAAAAATAAATTCTAAATAATTCTATTTTATATTTTTACATTAACAATGTAATCAATATTCTTTTTATTAAAGCCAAGTATGAATCTCATCAAGTTCGTTTTTAAGCATTTTACATTTACAATGTTTGCAATAACAACATTTAAACAATATATTTTATTTGTGAACTTATGTTCGGCTATTCTTTTAAAAAGTTAACTTTTAACTAATTTTGAATCATTCAGTCATCAAAGCTTGGTAAATATTGGTCACAGACACTGAGATTTACTACCAAACTGATTACTCACTAAAAACTCCCACAGATCATGTTTTCAGGCCATTTCAAGTCTTATTTTGACATAACAAAGTGGTTGTATCTAAGTGTATGACTTGTTTACTCTTACACAAGAGGCGGGATTTATCGCATGAACCAATCACAACCAAACATAACCAGTCATATCACGAGGCATTGCCTCCTCTCACGTGACTTTCCCCCATTAATTCTCAAATACCCCCAGCAAACTCACTCCCCTGTTTGTTGGTCTGTTAAAACTCAATGAGCTCAGGGGAGGCAAGACAGATGCCGACTTCCGCTGTAACTTTACCTGTTGCGCTGTCGCTGTTGTGTTTCTTTAGAAAAACGAGTGATTTACACACTTTTTAATGTTATATTTTGTAATATTTGCGTTGTTTTATTTTTGCACTACAAATTTTTTCTCATCCAATATTTTAAGGAGGCTCTGCCTCCTTTGCCTCCTCGGAGGAAACGCCCCTGATGTACATGTACATTCAGTACATTTGGTAGTACTCATTAACTATATTTTAAAGGCAATAGAAATAATGATGAAATTACATATAAAGATGTACTTAAAGGCACAATATGTAAGATTTGTTTATTAAAATATCCAAAAACCACTAGAACAGTGTTATATATTTTGCTGACTTGTGTACTTACATTATCCCAGATGTTTCGAAGAATGTTTAAATCCAGTACTCTTTTTAAATGTATGCTAAAGTGCACTTCTTTTTCACAAGGGCTGTTTGTGCTTTTCCATGCAATGAATGTAAATGTGTGCTAGGTAAAGGGTGTCAAGATCACATTGGTTGACCAGCACTAAAAGCAGCTCTAACCTAGCATGGAGGAATTCATGATGGTCTAAGCTGTTTTTCATGGCAGCCATTTAATTTAATGGCATTGCTCATGTAAAGTTTAAATCAACAAATCACACACACTCAGGGGTTTGTTTCTGACGAGCTCATGAACAATATGTGCTTTCATAGCAGCTACACTCACATTTTTCGAGAGCAGACACAGTCATCACATTTTCTGGAGAAATTAATGTGCCTTGTGCCTTTGTTCACATAAATGCTCACACACAAACAGGTGTGCCAAGTACATGTAGAATTTCCCACCTCTATACTTTCCACAATTAGCACTTTATTTAAATCTTTGAATGTGTTTCATGGAATTTATTATCTGAAAATGAGACAACCCTCCTTTGTATCAACTACTTTTCCCAGAAATGATTGATCACAGAGTTCAAAGAGTTAAAAATAGCTTGTTTTGTGAATGAGTTTAATAGACACATGCCGTTCGCCGCAAATCCAAGGAACGTTACAGACATCACAGTTTGCCTCATTGTGTGCCACAATAGACGTGCCACTGCGGTTTCAGTTTCATATCATCTGGATCTCCAGTGCCTTGAATGCTAAACAGAATACTCAGAAATTAGTTATTAGTTATCTAATTACTCTTGCTTCAAATGACACACATAAACCCACACAAATCTGCTCACGTACAGAACCTGTCAGAGCTGGACAGTAAGATCCAGGAGAAGGCCATGAAAGTGGACATGGACATCTGCAGACGCATTGACATCACAGCTCGCCTGTGTGATGTCGCCCAACAAAGAAACTGTGAAGATCCAATTAAGATCTTTAAGGTATTCAGAAACTCACACTTCTGCACCTCCTCTTTTTTCTCTGTTTTTCGATTGTTATTGTTATACTACATGTTTAATCTCTCTATAGTTGATCTTTGTCTGAACACTGACATTTTTTGGTGTTTTCTAATTAAAAAAACAAACAAATTTAAATTCTTAAAAGAAGAAAATTACTTAAGGAACAAATTTTATAATATTTGAAAGATGCGAGGCTTTGAGAATGCAGAATTACTATTAAATGCTGGAACCACTGTGAATCATACAACATTACAAAGTCCCCAGCTTTTTGTAAATTATCTCTTCTTTTCTGATAAACATTTTAATAACAATTTCATAAGAAACGCCTTTAATGTTGGTTTCAATCCTCCATGTAAATCGAACTGGCTTAAATCTCACTATAAATTATGGCACAGCGCCAGGACGTTACCTTATAATTATGTTATTTCTAACAAAATGAAGTAATTTACAAAATTATTCATAGATGTTTGAACTTTTTTTTTATTGCCCACTTTCTGTTTCAATGTGGACTGATTTAAAAAAAAAATAAAAAATGGACATGACAATTTTATTATTTTTTTCTCGAAATTCTAAATTTAGAACCTTTGATATTTTGCTTAATTTTCAAAACCCACATTTCCTAAAAAAACTAAATTACATTATTATAATATTTATTAATTAATTTGGCACAGTTTTATATATTAACAAGACAAGAACTCAAAAAGAAACCATCATATATTACCTTTTGTAATACTGATCTCACAATATGCTTTCCAAAAAAAAAATTTTCTCACCCCATTTTCTTCTTGTTTTCAGCTCTGTATATAAAGTGGAATATATTAGTATGTATTATCACCCAACTCTAATCTGCTAAATATCTAAGACATAAAAATATTAAGATATTGTAAACAATGTCATTATGGTGTTCTATGAAGCTGCTTTGAAACAATGCATGCTGTGTAAAGCACAGTAGAAATAAATTTGACGTGACTTGTTTTCAGCACGAATCTAACAAAATTTAAGGAGGTTTATGCTTAATACAAGACCAATGTAATGCCTGATGCTTCTCAAGTAAATGTACAGTTTTCAGTTTCAATCATATTACTGGAAAACAAACCAAAATGATCTTCTGCAGTGAATGTCATCTATGGTGTAATCTTGCACCCTTGTAATTCACACGACACCCCAGCCCCCTCTCTATGTCACTGACTCAGCTGCTGTGAGTTTCTGCTGACGCCTGCTATAATGTCTGAGGCACAAAGAACTGATGTCTATTGCATTATGGGTAGAAGAGGGGAGCGGTCCAACCTATAAATCATTTTGCATGTTTGTTTCAGTACTACGCTGGGTCAAAAATGTTAAGGCTATGAAATGGCCTAACCCTCTCTCTTTCTCTTGCCATCTCAGGTTCCCAGCCCTCAGAACGCCATCACCTCTCGTGCCCGCAAACAAGCCTCACAACCTGCCAATGGCAGCGAGACAGATGAGCCAGTCAGCACGTCTGAGAGTGATGGAGGTGGTGCTCGAGAGGATGAAGTGTGCACCCCTTCAGCCCTCCAGATCAATGAAGAGATGCAGAGAATGTTGACCCAACTGTGAGCCATTGGAAATGCTTTGCAATGTTTGCCCAGAGCTGTGGTTCCTAACTGTTCTTTTTACAGTCTGTTATAACTAATGTAATGACTTAAACCGTGTCTTTGCCAGGCGGGAATGTGAGTTTGAGGATGACTGTGACTCTCTGGCTTGGGAAGAGACCGAGGAAACGCTCCTTCTGTGGGAGGATTTCCCAGGATGCACTTTAACAGCAGACACCAGTCAGGGGGAGGTTAGTGCGCTGCATTCTGGATTCATTCTGGTTTATATGTGGTTGAAATACTGTTCTTGTTATTTCTTACTACTTCCTTTTTTAGTAAATGTTTATGTACATTCAAGGGTATTTTTCAAACTTTTTGCCCAACTTGATGATGATGTTTGGCACTAAAATATGACCATTTTTTTATGAACATTTTCCAGTACTAAAAATTAAACAGGTTGTTTTTGCTACAGTACTTTAAACACTTTTATGCAAATGACCTCTGTTATGATTGGCTAACATCGTTGAATGTGAAATAAAAATGCTAGCGAGACCAATATAATTGCCATTGGCCGATTTTTCATGAACCGCCTTCTGTGCAAAGACTTCATGACAAAACAAAATAGAAACTCTTAGAAATGCATATTCAATAAGGTCAAGCGCAAAAATAACTGTGTCCACGCCTTTTCAGCGCTAATTCCTCACTGCGCGTCTTTACTAAAACCCGACAGTACTATTTTAAAACCAAAAGACGGTTTGCACTAGCCCCAAGAATCTTATTGGTGCACCTATTAAATATTCTTGGATTTTGTTGATGTTTACTTTTTAGTATTCATCTAATACATCTAAATTTATTCATTCATATCTTGTTTTTCAGTATGAGTGACATAAAAATCTTTATATCAAGATAAATTGTGAAGCAAAATGAAATAAGCCTTTTGACAGAAATCTAGTTTTATGAGGTTTATAAAAACATTTGCCGAAAGAAAAATAAACTTAAAAGCTTATTAATTAAGCTTTTTATACAATGTTAATTGTTAAGCATAAACCTACACTTTTGTTGTATTTATATAAAAACAAAACTAAAATTGAGTGTTTTATCATTTTGTTTTATATATAAAAAAAAAGTTATGTAGTGTGTAGTTTCTCTGTTTTAAAAGTAACATTTTGCTTTCCTTTCTCATCTCTCTCCCAGCATTATGCTCTGCTTTATATCATAATTCATATCTTTCCCATATTTTTTCCCCCTATTGTAACTCTTGACACTCTTGTCATTTCCACCACACCATTACATTTCCTCAGACACTCACTCTCTCCCTCTCCACTCATCACTCTTTTTCATTAATTTCTTAATGTTTGTGGTGAACTGCTGAGTATTGCGTCATCTCTCAGGGTTGGCAGCTCTAACAGAAGCTAGGCAGTGGCAGCTTGATAAAATTCGACACAGGATGAAACTCAGATTCACATGCTCGCTCAGAGTGTCCAAAGGAGAATGGGATTCTGGTCATCCAGTCATGGGGTTCGCTCATAGGACACATGCAAACACACACACACACACACACACACACACACACACACAGCTCATATTTAGGTCAGGGTACTCAGTCCAGTTTGCTGGGGGGCGGTTCGATACTAAACATTACTGACATTAGTTAATGCGATGTTGGCTGGAAGTGTGTTGCGTTTCATGGAAAGCTCAAAGGATTCAAAGTGTTTAGAGTTTTCCATCAGCGGGGTTATTAATCTATTATTTTATTTTCCCTCTGGTAAAATCTGATCTGCTGGTGAGTGCTTATGCTTCAGCATGAGATAATGTGTCTGTGGCCTTACTCTCTCTTTCTATCTGTCTGAGCAGGAGGAGTGCTTGGAAAAGGTGATTAAGGACACTGAATGTCTTTTTAAGTCCAGGGAGAAGGAATATCAGGAGACTATAGACCAGATAGAGGTGAGAAGTTTACATTAATCAGCATTTTACTTTACATTCATGCTTTTTCATTCTGTTGATTCTGACTGACTGATTGCAGCATTATATTAAGCAAGATAATGTACAGTCAGCTGATCATTATCACAAAATAAACCCTTCGGTTTTTGAAAAACATCCTGTCAGGGATGCAGCACAGTACTTTATCTCCTTCATACAGTCATAAATCATATATTTTATGTACATGTTATCGTATTACTCTTTTCTTGTCATTTATACTGGATGCTAAGTGCAAAGTGAATAAATGTGCTTAGAAATGTATAGCAGCCCATCAGCCCAGGCTTTATGCATTATGTTTCTCTGTAGTTGGAACTGGCCACAGCAAAGTCGGACATGAACCGTCATCTTCACGAGTACATGGAGATGTGTAGCATGAAGAGAGGACTGGATGTGCAGATGGAAACCTGTAGGAGACTCATCACTCAGAGTGGAAACAAGTATGCAAACATCCACAAACATATATTGGCTTTTGACGCTTAAAACTGTTGGCATGGTTGTTCTTAACCCTGGGTTATCTTGTTCATACCGTATCCTGGTTTTGAGATTTCACACTGTAACTTTGTAAACCATGGATTTACATTTTTATTTGCATATTTATGAAGTCAGCAACATTGATTGGACAAATACAGCATGCAAGGAGCATTTAGCCTGTTTTACCCATCTGTGTAGATGTTGCCACGTTGATCCATTTCTGTATTAAAGGGATAGTTCACCTAGAAATTAAAATTCTGTCATTATTTACTTGCCCTGATGTTGTTCCCAACCCATATGATTTTCTTTTTAAAACTTCAAAGAAGATATTTTGAGAAATGTCTCTGTGGTTTTTATCCATACAGTGGAAGTCAATGGTCACCAAAACTGTTTGCTCGACTTACCAACATTCTTCAAAATATCCATGAGTGCTCTTGACGCACATTGTATTGATGCACAGGCACAGACATTTCCGTACATTCACGTTGTTTCCACACACATTCACGATAATGTTTTGATTTGTCATGTGTATGTTGCTGTGTTTAGTTATTCTGAATGGATCCGTGGATACTGTAGTAGATAAATGCAGTCAGCAGGCGGTTGGTTTATGGGTTTTTGGCATCTCCATGTAGTCCTGTTTGGTATCGCAACTTGACTTCTCTAAAATGTAAAAAAGCTCTTTGCTGTTGCACTGTACACATAGGCTACTATACAATTCAGATTTTTTTTTTCATATGTGCTTATATGGGCTCCTTATATCATTTGGTTCTTTGGTGTCCTTTTGGAGTTCTTTTGGAGTCCTATTTTGGAAAGACATTTAAATTTATCTTGAAAAAAGCTTGCAGAAAATATAGATTTTTGAGAATCACCCTTCAATCTTTTGGTTTACTTTGCTGGATATAGCAAATGAAGACAAAATAAACATTTGAGACAAGATAAATGGTCTATGCTTAATTTAACATGAAGTGTGCGATTAATCAGACATTTCCGTACATTCACGTTGTTTCCACACACATTCACGATAATGTTTTGATTTGTCATGTGTATGTTGCTGTGTTTAGTTATTCTGAATGGATCCGTGGATACTGTAGTAGATAAATGCAGTCAGCAGGCGGTTGGTTTATGGGTTTTTGGCATCTCCATGTAGTCCTGTTTGGTATCGCAACTTGACTTCTCTAAAATGTAAAAAAGCTCTTTGCTGTTGCACTGTACACATAGGCTACTATACAATTCTGTTTTTGTTTTTTTTAGCATTTTTTTTCTTTCATATGTGCTTATATGGGCTCCTTATATCATTTGGTTCTTTGGTGTCCTTTTGGAGTTCTTTTGGAGTCCTATTTTGGAAAGACATTTAAATTTATCTTGAAAAAAGCTTGCAGAAAATACAGATTTTTGAGAATCACCCTTCAATCTTTTGGTTTACTTTGCTGGATATAGCAAATGATGACAAAATAAACTTTTGAAACAAGATAAATGGTCTATGCTTAATTTCATGAAGTGTGCGATTAATCGCGATTAATCACATAAAAAGGGTGTGATTCATTAGATCAAAAATTTGAATCTATTGACAGCCCTAATTATAAGACATCACTAAAATAATGAGTATACAGTCTAATATTTTGTGAAATGCTCTTCAGTAGACTTCATTTCTAGACTAGACTTGCCTGAGGTAAATGAACCCATTACACCCCTAATGCTAACATAGTTATCGTTATAGTTGTTTTTATAGTTAATGTTCTTTGTGTGAATGGGCCGTAAGGCAGTTAATGATTGATTTTCTGTTGCTAAATAACTTCTAGCATCGTATTGTTTCACACTTCATACCTCTGGCACCCTATTTGGTCTCAGCACCACAGAAACTGAGCAGAGTTTCATACGTTTTTTATTAAAAGTGTGAAATTTTGCTTTACCCACGGTTAAAAGTGGCCTAACATTTAAAAAGACAATAACTGTACTATTTCCCGCAGCATAGGAAAAGTATATTTTGTTGATTTTTCTCTTTGTCTCTTTTTCCACCATACAGTAAATCCACTTCTTCTATACCTGGAGGTGGTACAGATGCAAATGGAGAAACAGAGAGGGATAAAACCGAGGAAGGAGGAAGATAATGATGCCATCAGATCTGAAGAAGGTGTTTGCAAGAAGAAGAAAAAGTGCCCCTCATCTCTTCATGGCACCCTTCATCAGCCCTTCTCATGTTTTCGCAGTCTATCCAGTCACTGCCTCTAGTGGTGGTAAATGGAATTACACTGTGTGTGCTGAGTGCCCAAAAGTGAACATGTCCTGTGACATTTTTCCCCTGTGGTTGTGCAGAGCAGCTTTACTGTTTTCACACCTACATAATCTTAAAAGATGAGAGTCCTGACAACATTGTTTGCTTTTATCTGCTTTCATTGAGCCCATCCACCGGCGGGTATCGATCATGTTTTCCGATCCGATGGCCAAATGTCTGAGTCATCATATTTTCAGCACCGAATACAATCACTTTTGTTTTCGTATGTCTGGTAGAGAATCACTGACAGTGTTTTCGCAAAGTTTCCATTTCCTAGAGACTCCGAGGGGACATTTGCTCTCTTATCGTTGCCGCATGTACCGTTACGTGCCGCTGTAAGCCGTGGGTCAGTAGGTGTGTTGTGCTTCCTGTCTGAGCTGTTGTAAATACTGGGCTGTTAATGCTAATGAAGGGTGGAGGTAACTGTAGCCTGCACGTCCCCCATCTCTGTGCTCAAATTCACACAAAATATATGACATTTCATGCTAACGGTATTGTGCTGATGCCAGGCTGCTTCGGAGTCTCGGTTGTATTTGCTCTCAGAATAATGAACGCTTTGACTTCCTCTCTTTGCAAGTGGAAAACATGAGTGATGGGTGAGGCCAGATGAGTGAGATTTGAGGATGTTATGGCTCGGAGTAGACGTCAGAGCGTTACTCATGTCAACTTCTGTTATTTCCTTTTTACTTTTCCCCTCATTTTTCTTCTTTGAGATCAGCGGTATTGAGTCTTTTTCTCATTTTAAAAAAGTGGATTTCATGAAAATGCTGTATATGTAACGCTGCTGTAGATGTGAGACCTACTTCAGTCCATTTCAAAGGTCTTTCTATTTTGGATAGTAAAATTTGGCATTTTTCTGTTTCGTAGACCTTGCTGGTGCCTCTGATGGCTGAGATTGATGCAAAAATCTGTTTGTTTGTCTGACCAGTTGTTTTCATTGGGATCAGTCTTGTAGTCCAGACTAAGATGACATGAGTGAAGTCCTTTAGAGCAAATTATATTCATGATAGGGGTCTCCTTGATCCTTGGGAGTTTTTAAGAGTATCCTATCTTGTTACAATAGATAGGTCTACCAATGGACCTTTAGAAAGTGAGATCCTGATAGGTTATACTCACCAATGAATGATCTTACTAAAGACTCTATGAACTGTTTGACAAACTTAGGATCTTACAAACAGCAGGATCTTATGGAAATCCTTTTCTGCCTCAAAAGAGTTTAAAAAAGATAATTGTGACTTTCTTGTAATCGAGAGGTAGTATCTCAAAGTTACGACTTTATTTCACATAATTGCTAGGTTATACGTATCCGTCATTTGCGAGTTTGTTTCTCGCAATTACAACTTGATGTCTTGCAGTGACTTTATTTCACATAACTGCAACCCTATACCTACATTTGCAGCTTTATGTCTCACAATTGCACCTTTCTTTTTTCATAATTGTGTTTTTATCTCACAACTGTGATTTCGTATCTCATTGAGACATATTTCTTTTAACTTTGACATATCTCACAGTGACTTTGTTACTTGTAATTGCGACTTTCTGTCTCACAATTACAACTTAATTTCTAATAATTTTCTAGTGACTTTATACAGGTGCATCTCAATAAATTAGAATGTCATGGAAAAGTTCATTTATTTCAGTAATTCAACTCAAATTGTGAAACTCGTGTATTAAATAAATTCAATGCACACAGACTGAAGTAGTTTAAGTCTTTGGTTCTTTTAATTGTGATGATTTTGGCTCACATTTAACAAAAACCCACCAATTTGAAGGGTGTCAATGATTGTCTTCTGGACAACTGTCAGATCAGCAGGGGGAACCATGATTGTGTAGCCTAGTGAACCAAACTGAGAGACCATTTTGAAGGCTCAGGAAACCTTTGCAGGTGTTTTGAGTTGATTAGCTGATTGGCATGTCACCATATTCTAATTTGTTGAGATAGTGAATTGGTGGGTTTTTGTTAAATGTGAGCCAAAATCATCACAATTAAAAGAACCAAAGACTTAAACTACTTCAGTCTGTGTGCATTGAATTTATTTAATACACGAGTTTCACAATTTGAGTTGAATTACTGAAATAAATTAACTTTTCCACGACATTCTAATTTATTGAGATGCACCTGTATCTTATGATTTGACATTGTTTCTTTTGACTTAATATCTCAAGGTTGTGGCTTTGTTTTTCATAATTGCGATTTCATGTCATAATTGCAACTTTGTTTATTGTAATTGTGACTTTATATTTAATAACATTGTTTCTTGCAATTTGGATTTTATATCTCACATGTTTCTCGTAGTGACTTTTTTTTTACTCTGATGTGGAAAGGGGGAATATTTGGAGACTGATTTTTTTGTATGCATCCTGCAAATTAAGATTTGGTGAACTATTGAGTGTGAGATCTTGATGGGTTTGATTTATTGGATAAGACCTGTTAGAGATCTAAAAATCCCATTAAATAGTTTGATGAACAAATTTTCTTTTGTACCCACCTAAAAGAGTGAGATCCTATTGGGTTAGATTCACAGGAGAATGATGTTTCAGCCATTTTCTTGAGTAATATATTATGCAAATGAATGTAATCTGATTCTAGTCTAAAGTTCTTAAGAACCTCACATGATTTGTAATAATCAGCTCTTTTTTTGGTAGAGCACTCTCTAATTCTAATCAAACGCCCACAGGGACTAATACAGTAGTTCCTGAAGAAACTGACAAACCGACTTCTGGTTGGCTTTGTTGGTCATTCATATCTGTAGTCAAATATGTAGTCTGCGTGTAAACCACAGCTTGAATTCAAGAATAGAGACTAAAACTCTTTGAAAGAGACATTTCGAGTGCCAAATGTGAAATAAAACAGTCAGGAAAGATACTTCACACAGTGAAAATTAAAACCTCATGCTTTTGAAAACATGGTGCTGTACACCCTGTAAATTTCCGCTGAAGAAAAACAAAGAGTGAAAGCATTAATAAACATATTACAGTACATATCACTTTCTATTATGAGCCAGAACAGAATTTAATCTTTTAAACAGTATGTTATATACCATCCTCAGGTTGTTTTTCTTTTTATCTTGTTCTATTTTTTGCACACTGACTGATGAACAACGCTGTGTGTCTGCCTTAGATTTTCCCTCTGACGACTGTGAAGTTCTGTAGGGGTTTTGCAGATTCATTGCAATTTTATTTCTATCAACATGTCGTTTATTTCATTTAAAACCAATGTTCTATGGGTACCAATTAAACGGTGTAAAAATCTTTGTTTGATTGGAAAAAAAAAACAGCCCCGAAAAATAAAAGGATGCGCTTGATGATTAATTAAAATGTTACAATTTGATTTTGAGGAAAAGTCTTTGTTTATATGTGAACTAAATATTGCATTTCTTCTGCCAATAAGAAGCGCTGTAAGCCATTGTTCATTCACGGATTTTAAAATTATTATTTTATTTTTTTATTTTTTATGTTGTTTCGCAGCACTGAGCTGAACTACGTGTGTAAGATACGTATGCATGTGTAAATGTATGGAGTTTCTGCAATGAGTAACTGGTTATTTTCTACAGCAATTTACTTGTTGTTTGTTGCTATATGACCTTAAAACAAAAGTCTTTTACAAGAATTATGTGAACAATTCAATAACCACAAATCCGGTCTTGTATGAAATGACAATATAGTAGACAGTCAGGAAAATTACTCATTGGAACTGACTGAATGAAGGGCTTTTGGATATTTCAAATTTGCAGTGGCTACAAACAATGAGTAAATTCCACACAATATCTTCACCAAAATAATAACAGAATTTGAAAAAAAAAGACAAAGTGCTTAGAAAGAATGCTTATTAGCAATAACTATGAATGCAATGATGCTGTAACCTAGAAGAGACAAAGGAAGAGTTGTGTCCGCTCAAACGCTGGCTATGCAAGCAAGTCCTGAACCTTAACAAGAGAATTACAACATTTGAAATTATCACTTGGGACGTCTGAATGATTTCAGAGTCATTCCTAGCATCTCCGTGTCATTCTGAATGATTCTTGCTCCTACTGTGGAATCGTATAGGGATGTTTCTATTTTAGGGACCTCCAAGGGTTCTCTTTACATTTGCACATGTGCCACTGTGGTTGTGGGTATCAGATGACCAGGACCCACCTGAGCATCCAAGAGGAGGAAAAGGACCCAGACTGCAAAAATGGTGCATGTGCATTTTGATTTAAAGAGTAACAGGACTATATATGTATATATAAATATGTATGTATGTAACCCAAAGCAGAACAAGAGCTGCTCGCTTCACTGCAAGTGTACAGAAAGACTGGAGCTTTAAAAAGATTTCAGAATAAAGGTTACTACTGAACACACACACTGCCAGGAGTGGAGTTTTTGTGTCATAGTGTGTGTTTTTTTTTCTTTTTCATTCTATAGGTCATTTTTTCCTCTAAGTATCTGTTTTTCTGTCAGACTGTTACGCACTTAGTTGCTTAATAAGGTAGTACTGGAAAAAGAAATTGGCAAAGAAATGGCGTAAATTGAAAAGACATTTAAGATCAAAGCCACAGACATTTGTGTGAGTTGGCCTTTTGTCTGTATCTGCTTCATGACGATGATTTTAGGTCTGGGGACGTAACACTTAAAATGAGTTTGCTGGACATAACAAACTTTTCAGTTTTATGTCCAACAAGCTCCTTTTTAGTGTAGGCTATAGGCCTACATGTTTGCACGGAGCTGCACACAAAAAGAAAATAACTCGTTCAAGTGATTTTCTTTTTGTGTGCAGATCCGTGCAAACATGTCTGCAAGCGTATGAATATGTGTTCATATGTGTATATTTTTATGAGGCATTCCAAAACTACTTCAATTAGAAATACAATCACATTCTGAATGTGTCTTATAGCTTTAATCAAACCAGTAATAATGAAACATCAATGAAACCGTGACAGCCGCACAGTGAAGCTATTGCTTCTCTCTCTTTCTTTCTCTCTCTTCACAACAGTAAGCAGGTGAAGGGCAGTGTGAGAAAGAGAGGGAGGGGAATGACAGGAAGACACAGCAGGTGAGGAAACAATGAGATGAAATGATCAGAACAGAACACAGACTGGCAGAAGACACAGAAATAGAGACTGAAAGCATTTGATGACATTTTGGATTCGACTAATTGTGAGGTACCGACTATTTTCACTTATATTGCAGCTATTGTTATGCTATTTTTTTCACTTGCTTGTTTTTTTTTTTTAAGTGCAGGTCTTTCTTTTAAGATGTTGACTACGATTTAAAATGACTTAGTTAAAGTAGGAGCCAGTCACATGCTTATTTGTTGTTTTCAACAGATCCACAAATCTACTTCTCCCTTTTTTTTTTTGGCAAACTCAGCTGTTGCATAATGTCATGAACATGTGAAGATTGAAGTGAAACTTTAATCGCACTTCTAAATCACAGTTCTTTATTCGAAAGTTTGATTGTGTTTGTTCATATGTTCTCCAGTGACTGATGTAGAGTGTGTGATATGTTGTCTGAGATCACTGATATAGTTGTATCGTTTACAGATGCTTGTGACTGTGTTATCTGTAGCTATGGTGATGCTGACAGGTCACCTGGTATATGGGCTGCCTATGGTAAATTATGTTATAATATGTATTATATATATTGTTCTTAAAACGCTTTGTTGTAGTATGCTGCATGTTCACATTAATCAACTAATCTGAATTGTGATCTGAACTAGTGCAGAACCGTACTTCAGTGTGCATTTTAAAAACACAGAGTCACTAAATTGGACACATCCATTACACATTTTCTTGTTTTAAACAGGACGGAAAAATGAGAAATCCGAGGGCCCTTTCAGAAGGGCTGTGTGATCCAGGTAAGAAAGCATCTCGGGCCGGTATTTCTTGTATCCGGCATCACTTTCTCTGAACTCTTTCCCTGTTTTTGTGGAGTGTGTCAGCATATCTTTCTGTCACAACACTTCCCAGTATTGCATATGTGGTCTGAGCAAGAAATCAGGACATCAATGCTTATTTATTAGGTTTTTCTTCACCGTTCTTTCTTCTTCCTTTGCCTCTCTTTCTTCCTTTCTCTCTCGTGATGGGAAATGGTATGTTCTGACACAGAAGCATAAACCGCTTCCTTCATTAGAATGCCACTGCCTGTTAGAGCTACTTTGTAACGTCCTGTTTTTGATGCTATTTCTCATCTCTCTTCTTAAGAGACCTCAGTCAGCAAGTCTAGAGTCTGTGCAAAAAAGTGTGGTGCATGTACGCGAGTGTGTCTGTGTGCTAGCACCCACATCCGCCTTTAAAAAATTCAACATGTGCCCTTTGAGCTGAATGTCTGTGCACAGTCAAATACAAATTGAGTTTTTACACTTTTTAAAATGTGCTACGATAGTCATTTTAGTATCTATGCAGTGCATTAAGTTAAATACTAAACAGACATGATGGGAGAGATTTAAATGCAAAACTTTTGCACTTCCCTGATAAACTTTTGCGTTCACTTGCAAAACTGTTGTTATGGAAATTATTTGAGGTGGGAGGGAAAACTATTTATAGAATAGTTTTCTATAAAACGCAAAGAATCTCAGGGGAACGCGACAGTTTTGCTAGAGAATGCACCGTTGATTCAAAATGTTCAGTTAGTGGAAGAATTTTTTTTTAATAAAAAAAAAGTCAATGAAACAAATTACAGTAACAAGAAACACCCCCCCCCTCCGCC
>NW_015539887.1:339029-355440 GCF_001515605.1 Sinocyclocheilus anshuiensis
AGAACCCCCCCCCCCCCCCTATTTAATTTTTCAACAAAGTATTTCCTGTGAATGTACAAGACCGATTCATTAGCCACCACAGGTAAATAAGAATAATGAAGTGCATTAAACTGTAAAACTATTTGCGCTACAAGTTTGTGTGCTTATGATTATGATAATAAAACATAGCTGCAAGCAGCAATTAAGGGTCCATGCACAACAGAGGTACATTTTCAAAGCAGCAATCAACCAACTGCAAAAGTGAGTAAATAAAGACATTTGGAGATTATTTTAAGCAAAATGTTTGAAAATCCATAAATAGAATCACTTGTAATCAGGGGTGGAGCCAAGGGGTGGCCTAAACTTGGCCACCCCCTCAAAACTGCAGTTTTTGTCCCTTTTTTCTTGCCAAGAAATGCATTTATTAAGGCGCAGAACCACCGTATCTCTTTATGACCACATCAAACGGGAGACTTTTCAGTTTAGGAAAAGTTTCAAATGTAGGTTTTCAAATAAAATCAAAATGGCGGACAAAGAAGTTATAACTGGTATCAATGTTCTCGGCATGGTCCAAGGAATCTATTCAAAAAAAGTTTTGACAATAGGCAAAATTAATTAAAGGCATTAGCATTTTTTTGATATTTCATTATAATTTGTGACCACCACTGCCTGGAAACATTTTGAGTGCCTTCAAGGCATATAGGCATTTTGCCTATGCGTTGTAAATGTAAAATGTAGCATTTTTGTCAAATTCATTTGCTCATTATTTGAGAACGGTTTGACTAATTAACTAATTAAGAGATGCAACAGCTAAAGACATCCATCTGACGCCTGCATACTTAGACCAACAAGTGAATGGCCCCTGTCTATCTTAGACAGACTGACAAACTCAACTTATATAGGCTTAAAGGCACTAACATCTTTACTTTGAATTCATTTGACCTTAATGTCCTTCTGTCTTTTTTTGTCCTCTGCATTTCCACTTCCTATTTTTCCACTCAATCTTCCTTACTGTTCATCATCTCTTAGGATATTACAAGTACGGCGATACGTGTGCTCAATGCAAGTCCGGTTTCTACACCAGTGAGAAAAACAGAGAGGAAAGTTGCCACCGCTGCTTCCAGAACTGCATACCTGGTATGAAGCTCATTACACCTAATTAATCCATGATAGTATAAACAAGATGAAGTGAGAATAGAAACAGGAAGTATGGCAAAACATGCTTCATTTTGAAAACGTGTGTGTGTGTGTGTGTGTGCTAGAATTCAACATGGAGGTGGAGAAGAATTGCACAAGCACATCAAATTTAGTGTGTCGCTGTCGAGAGGGTTACGTTTGTTTGACCGATCCACACACACGCCTATGTGACAGCTGCATTCCTGTCTCCACCACAATCCCATCCTCCACCTCTGCTGATGTCCCATCATCCACTACATCCACCACTTCATCTACTAAAATTAAACTGGGTAAGCACTGTTGTTTTCTTCTGCATGATGTGTGTACACTTGTATTCTAGGGGTAGTATGCTTAAAGCAAGGTTGGATTATGGACTGGGCCAATGTTTTGACAGGGGCTTCCAAAGCATCAGGTCCCATGGCCAGTGCCGGATTTATGCATAGGCATCCTGTGCCTATGCTCACATATCCAAGAGGACCCAATTACAATAAGGAGAAATAATTACTAGGCTATTTATTCTACAGGGTACCTACAACAACAAAAGAACCAAAACCCAAAAAGACATTTACCAAGCAAATAAATATAACACACAATAGGATAAAAACAACAACTATTTCTATGTTTTCCTGATGATACATTTAAATAACTGTGAAACACATTTTTCTCCAGCTATTTCGCATACAAAGAGACTTTTTCAATACAGTAGTTTTGCAACTGACAAGCATACCATTTCTCAGCATGGAGGTGGTAACGTCGCTGTTTTTTAAGACGTTAAACTTGCATATTCGCTATTCTTCTGCCAAACACTGTTGAGTTGAACAGTTGGACACTGCTGTAATGTTGCTGTTAAGATTTGAAAAGTTACAACGCTCAAAGTCAACTCCAAAGGAAGTTATACAATTTAACAGAAAACACTTTTCAAGAACTACAACAAATGGCTCGTTCGGACTATAGCACGCTTCTTCCGGATATTGTGACATCACAGTCACTCATTTAAATAATTCCCGCCTACGGGATACACAAAAGTGGGAAGAGGCCTGGGTGAGCTACACTAGAGAAGACGAAGATGAAGAGCTGCTTTAGTAGCACGTTGTTGCGGTTATTGTAAGGGGCGTGACATTTCCAGAACATGCTCTAAGCGGTTCGCCAGTCACAACGCACTGGGTCAGCTGACCAATCAGAGCACATTTCATATTTTGGAAGGAGGGGCTTCATCGAAACAGGAACTAAACAGTGCGTTCGAGGCAGATTGGGAGGCGAGATGCTGCAATAATGTAAAATATGTGAAAAATAATGCATTTTTGGAACAATCAAGCATGAAAACATTTTCTAGTAAACCCGCAAAAACCAAATCAATGCTTTATAAAAGGGCATAATAGGACCCCTTTAAAGTAGAGTAAGTGGCCTGCCACCAGATTATACATATACAGGTGCATCTCAATAAATTAGAATGTCGTGGAAAAGTTCATTTATTTCAGTAATTCAACTCAAATTGTGAAACTCGTGTATTAAATAAATTCAGTGCACACAGACTGAAGTAGTTTAAGTCTTTGGTTCTTTTAATTTTGATGATTTTGGCTCACATTTAACAAAAACCCACCAATTCACTATCTCAACAAATTAGAATATGGTGACATGCCAATCAGCTAATCAACTCAAAACACCTGCAAAGGTTTCCTGAGCCTTCAAAATGGTCCACGACATTCTAATTTATTGAGATGCACCTGTATAATCTTTAAAAAAGTCTTGCATTACTAATGTATCTAACATTGGCAAAAGTATTTTGAGCTTGTGTTAACCACAAACATTATTTCAGGAATCAACAACACATTCAAACTTATTTCCCGGTTTCAAGGATCATTCGTGCAGCACTACAGAAAGTCAGAACAAGTCACTTCATTCTTGATATTCATTAGATATTTAATTGCAGACATTAATTTTTGCCTGTTTTAGTTCTTAGATTACTCTTGCTATTACCTGATACAACCTTTTTAGAGAACTGTTTCTTGAAGAGATCTTTCCCTTATAGGATCTTTTCCATTTAACCTGTTTAGCTATTCATCTCAACATAAAAGCTAACTTACATCCTTGTATTTATTTTACAGGTGACAGTAGTGTGGTGTGGATTTTATGTGGATTAAGTTCTCTAATGTTATCCATTATCATCCTTATGCTGTTCCTCCGGCTCTGCAGGAAGAAAGAGAAGGAATGTTTTAAACATTGTGAGTAACACACACGTGAACACAAACACATTTTTTTTTCTCAGATGTTTTGTGAGTTGATCACTATCTTACCTCTCACTGTCTCTTTTCTTCATTAGTTGTCAGGCAGTGCTCATTGGGTAATATGGAGGTAAGTAATGAGCAATTGCACATTTTGGCAGTATGTGAACAAATATGTCATGAATTATCTGACTCACAGTCCTTCAATTTCTTCAGGTGGACAGTGAGACTGCACCTCCTACTAGCCAACCAGATGAGCAGCCCCATGCCCAGGAGATGTTGTCACATGGCAGCACACCCACCAATCACAACACAGACTGCTCGTTTCATCAGCCAATCAGCTCAGAGCAGGCTGTGCCTCCAGCTGGCAATTTAGGTACTATAAAGAGTTGCTTTTTGTAATTGTCTTCTTTTATGAATATTTGATTTGACTGTGAAATCATGTAAAGTGGTCAAACCAATATACATAAACATGCAGTAAAAAACAAAACAAATAATTATATTATAAAGAGGACCACTGCAGACCCTCATGACTGTGTGACAAGGTCAATAAGCTGCTTAAAATATCACATAAATTGTTTGTATGTATATTCATGTAGGCTATGTATAAAATTAAATCTATAACAGACTGTTCACTTAATGGTTATGCAGTTACACCAAATGACATTTGTATGAATTATTCATGATATAATAATAAATTAAATAGTATATAAGAATTAAATAACCAGACATATAACAATTGAAATACAAATTAAAAAATATTATTATAATGCGTGTGCATGCGTATATATTTTACCCCCATGGAAGCCTGTTTCCACAACTGAATAAACAAATAAAACAAGGTAATTGTGACTTTTTATCTTAAAATTCAGAGTTTTTTTCTCAGTTGCGAGTTTACATCTCATCACTTTTTTTTTTTATCACTTGCGTGATATAAACTCACAGTTCTGAAAAAAGTGTGAGAAAAAAAGTCATAATCGTGAGATTTAAACTCGCAATTCCAAGAAAAGTTTTCAGAATTGTGAGAAAAAAGTCAGAATTGTGGTATATAAACGTACAATTACGAGAAAAAGGGATGAATTGCGAAATATAAACTCACAATTGCAAGAAAAAAAGTCTGAATTGCGAGTTTATATCACACAGATCTGACTTTATAACTTGCACGCAATTGTGAGAAAAAAATTCGAGAAATGCGAGTTGTGAACTCACAATTGCGAGAAAAAAAGTCTGAATTGCGAGTTTATCTCCTCCGAAAAATGTCAGAATTATAAGATAAAAAGTCACATTTACCTTGTTTTATTTTTTATTTTATTTTTTATTCAGTGGCAAAAACAGGATTCGATACGTACCCCATAAAAAAGCAATGGGGGAAAAAAACAAACAAACAAACGTGCAAATAGTATGAAAATTCAACATTCTCTCTTTCTCGTAGGCCCTCTTCACATCTACAGTCCCCAGACAGTTTTTGTTAGTTTGCTCAATCAATTCGGATGGGATGGCGGCGAGAAAAAAGCACACGAACTCCAAAAAGAATCACTAAACAACATCAACGTGCCTTACCCTCAGTCTCCCCCCGTCCATCTGTCTGAGGAGGAAAGGAGCGGAGAAAACGATTTCATCTTCTTCCCATCTCAGGAGCAAGGTAAAGAGTGCCACATATCTAAAGAAGAGGTGCTGTGAGGGATAACGGATTATTTGTGTCCGTCTTCTTCCGTACTGTTCGACTGCTGTGTGGTTTGTTTTAACTGATGCTTCGTGAGTACCCAGTAGTAAAACTCTAACCCTGGCAGGGGATTTCATCGAGAGAGCAACAGGCTGCGTTAGGGGAAGGCCTGGGTGTGTGACTAACAGTATGGACGACATAATTGTTGCGTATGAGCTTGACAGTTCATGCCAGCTTTGCAATATCACCCATAAACGTACTGTTTATGCGTAACCACTGATTCTAAGCCATCAGAACAGCAGGCAGTGGGATGCTGATGTTGACTGTAGGAAGAGTCGATACCAAAGGCTTTCACGTCTTACGATGGCTGAATGACTCTCAGGAAGTGTTTGAAAGCAAAGAGCAGCTCTATAACACTCAGAAGACCAAAGATTCACATATGTTGTGATATTTATTTTATGTAAATTTATTGAAGTCATTGTAACTGCAATGTGTCCCATAATTTCCTATCTGTCTGTCTGTCTGTCTATCTATCGTTCTATCTATCTATCTATCTATCTATCTATATCGACTTCTGGGGCATTTTGAATATAAAACATTTATATTTATTTATACTCGTTATTAATTCTATTACAAATGTTAAAAACACAAAAACAGTTTTTTGTTCTCACGCAGTTTATCAGTGTTCGATCACGTTAAGTCCCTGGTTAATGTTGTCAGTGTTCTTCCTCTTTTCTTTGGTTTTTATGCGACAGACATGATGGATTGTGCCATCAAAAAAGCCCTGACATTTTGATGGTGGTCTGGAAAGGTCAACATTGTTTCTTCATTTAGAAGTCAATAAGCACAGCACAGCACAGGAACACGCAGTAGCTGTTGTGTCATCATATATTATGTTTTATATTCGCTGTAATACACATTTTTAAACTTGATATTAATCATAAAGTGCAATAAAATCAATAAAGGTTTATTTTTTGGTATGTTTCTCAGAGTACTTCATTAAATTCACTGCAAGATAGCAAATACAAATACAAATGTGTTTTCTATTTCATACAACTGGGTAGCTGACATAAAATGCTTCTAGGAAATGACATGCTATATTCCCATCAAAAACTTCTTTTTAAAATATTTGAAACAATATTTTGTTAATTCTATTATCATTTTATAGATGCAATAACTCAAGATCAATAACTTCATGTTATTTTGAGACGTGTTAAAATAAATGGAAAACTTCATAAAAAAATAACTTCAAAATAAGTGAAAAACTTCAACTTGCACTTTACCTTATACATTCATACATATACATATACACCTAAAAGAAGTCCATGGGCATGCTGTGCAAAAACTACCCAATTATAAATACAAACAAGCGTGCAGAGAATAAAACCTTCATTTGTTGAAAAAGATTAGCTCTATGTTGTATGTTGAGTGTGTGCTTATGTGCAGTGGCAATACAAATCTCTCTCTATCAGCATTTCTCAGGAAGGACAGTCATTCTCACAGAACCTTCAGATGGGCCACCTGAGTGCAGATTTTCTCTTGCGTAAATGGCAGCAGCAGGTTTGTATCAGAGTAAATACTCAATCCATAGACGCATCAGTGGTCTTCTTCCCGCTCTTTTCTCAGACATCCTCCAGTTTTTCAGTCTTTCCACACATCTCCTGCACTGGCATTGGTACCTCCTCTTCCTCTGTGCACTGACTGGATCCAAAGTTGCTCTTGTCGGTGCGCCAGAGACCTGACAACCCAGTACAATACACATCATTAAAGCTTTTTCCTATTATGCAGTACATCTTCATAAAATGTTTTAATCTATTGGGTGAAATAATTTAAAAATATGGAAATCACACAAACTTGTTTTCTTCTAAATATTATAATTAAGTGACTATAGAGGTTAATTAAAATTATTTCAGTAAATTTTAAATGGGTTAATGGATTTTTCCTGGGTTTTCTGTACTTCGAACATGTCCTTTCTCTACTCAAATGTTTCCAAAAAATATATTATATTATGTTATATGTTATGTTAGTTATTATTAGATATACAAGCTGGGAAACACTCAAAACAGATGCCCAGTCCATTTTATTATATTATATTATATTATATTATATTATATTATATTATATTATATTATATTATATTATATTATATTATATTATATTATATTATATTATATTATATTATATTATATTATATTATATTATATTATATTATATTATATTATATTATATTATATTATATTATATTATATTATATTATATTATATTATATTATATTATATTATATTATATTATATTATATTATATTATATTATGTTATTAGATATGCAAGCTGGAAAATACACAAAATAGCTGGTCAGTCCATCTTATATAAGATATGATATGACATGATATTATATAATATTATATCATATTATATTATTAGATATACAAGCTGAGAAACACTCAAAACAGATGGTCAGCTGATCATAAATATATTATATTATATTATATTATATTATATTATTAGACATACAAGCTGAGAAACACTCAAAACAGATGGTCAGCTGATCATAAATATATTATATTATATTATATTATATTATATTATTCATGCAATGGAGTGTCAGTATATCAAGTACTCATGCAAGCGTATAAAGAGCAGGTTTTCTTTGTGAATTAAAGCACTGATGTGTTGTTTATAGTAGCACTGACCGGGTGATGTTGGCATGATCCATCCATATTGTCGTGCATGTCTGCTGATGAGAAGGAAACAGGTGAGCAGAACACACACACACACACACGCACAACACAGACTCACCGAGATCCACATTATATCTGGAAGAGGTTGATAGAAAGGGAGCAAATGGATGGAGAAAAGGAGAGAGAAAGAGTAAACAGGTCAATAGAGAATACACCTGATATACTCTGTGTGTGTGATAGACTCTTTGCCTTCAACAGCAGCTACTTTAATAGATTGACAACAGCGGGTCAGGACACTCACCATGGGTGGGCGGTATTGTTTTAGTAGAAGCAGGAGAAGAAACAGTAGCTGTCTGAATCTTCTCACACTCCTGGCATTTACTGTCTCTGCATCTGTAGCCCTCAACACACGTGCACACTGCATCACTTGTCGCCGTACAATTCTTCTCATACTTCATATCTGCACAATTAAAACAGTGAAAGGGCTTATGTAGAACTGTAAGTGTATATCAGTTTCTTCAACTGTGAGAACTCACACTTTTCAAACAATAGTTCATTTAATTTTAATTCCCCCCCCAGAACTTTCATTAAAAAATATAATTTCTACCATTATTACCACAATAAAATGAATGCTGATTTGAGATGTGGCAAAAATAACATTGATTGATTGATAGACTGACTGATTAAATTGAATTAAATTGAATAAAATGAATAAAATTTCATATGAAATTCTGTAAGAATTGTCAGAATTACTGTTTGATTGTAAATGACCCACAATAGAAAAATATGTAATATTCACATTTACCTTGACTTTTCTTTGTTTTCATCACATTTCAGAGATGCTTTGTTCAACCATTTGGGGTCAGTAATGAATATTTTTAATCAGCAAAGTCACAGTATATTGATCAAAAGAGACCGCCAAGGCATTTATAATGTTACAAAAGACCTCAATTTCAAATAAATGCTGTTCTTTAGAAAGTTCTATTCAACAAAGTATCCTGAAAAAAGTATAACAGCATCCACAAAAATGGCAGCACAACTGTTTTTCAACACTGACACATGTGATCAGAATTGTTGCTACCCATGGTACAGTGGGGAAAATATTTATTTGATCCCCTGCTGATTTTCTAAGTTTGCCCACTTACAAAGAAATGAAGGTCTGTCATTTTTTAGGTAAGTTTATTTTAATGGATAGAGACAGAATACCAACCAAAAAATCCAGAAAAAAACATTATATAAAGGTTAGAAATTGTTTTAGTGACTGAAATAAGTATTTGATCCCCAAGCAAAACATGACTTATTACTTGGTGCAGAAACCCTTGTTGGCAAGCACAGAGGTAAGACGTTTTTTGTAGTTGGTCACCAGGTTTGCACACATCTCAGGAGGGATTTTGATCGACTCCTCTTTACAGATCCTCTCTAAATCCTTAAGGTTTCTGGGCTGTCGTTTGGCAATTTGAAGTTTCAGCTCCCTCCACAGATTTTCTATAGGATTGAGGTCTGGAGACTGGCTAGGCCACTCCATGACCTTAATGTGCTTCTTCTTGAGCCACTTTGGCGGTATGTTTCGGGTCATTGTCATGCTGGAAGACCAATCCATGACCCATCTTCAGTGTTCTGGCTGAGGGAAGGAGGTTCTCGTCCAAGATTTTACAGTACATGGCGGTGAAGTCGTCCTGTACTCTTAACAGAAAAACAGCCCCAAAGCATAATGTTTCCGCCTCCATGCTTGACTGTAGGGATGGTGTTCTTGGGGTCATTTTCAGCATTTCTCTCCCTCCAAACATGGCGAGTCGAGTTAATGCCAAAGACCTCAATTTTGGTCTCATCTGACCACAGCACTTTCTCCCAATAGGTCCTGTTTGATTTTTATTTCTTTTGAAGGTTTTCCGACCCTGAGACTTAACTATTTTCTGCAATTCTCCAGCTGTGGTCCTTGGAGAGTCTTTAGCCACTCAAACTCTCCTCCTCACCGAGCATTAGGATGATATAGACACACGTCCTCTTTTCTTAAAGTCACTTTCTAATTTGTGAAGCTCAATTATCTTTTGCTGCACATCAGAAATATATTCTTTGGTTTTTCTCATTGTGATGGATGATTAAGGGAATTTGGCCTTTGTTTCCCCTCCTATTTATATTCCTGTGAAACAGGAAGCCATGGCTGGATAATTTCATGTTCATAATCACCCTGGTATGATCAAAATTGTAAATATGAATGGGAATATACTTCACAGATATTTTACTCATAAGAATTTCTTGTGTCCAACGTGTATTTGAGAAAAACATTTATTTCATAATGAGATTTTCCCCCATTTTCAATTGTTTTAGTTCAATGAAAGGTTAGAATTTAGTGATTTTTTTTTTAAATAAAATATCAAAGGGATTAATAATGCAGGTTTATTTTCACAGCCTTCTTTGATCATATTTACCAAGGGTACCAACAATTCTGACCACGTGTGTATGGACCAATGATTATTTTTGAGCACCAAAACATAATATTAGAATGATTTCTGAAGGATCCAGTGACACTGAAGAGTTCAAATGGGACCATCTTACAACAAAAAGAATGAAACCCCTATAGGACATAAAAGTGCCTGCACTTATACAGTCATTTCAACAAGACAAGTGTCAAAATAAAACAGCAAGCTCAAACACAGTTTTTTTTCTGCTGACTCACAAATAAACTCTCACACCACCTCAGGATATTCACTTTTCATTTCTGCTCATATCTTTCTATCACGAGACTCCTTAGCCTGGTCATTTGGCCATAGGTATCTACAATCTGAACTAAAGTGTCATTTGGCATAAGTTTCAGAGAAAATGTTTGACGATTTACTAGAAACATTTTTTTCTAGTTTAACCAGCACGTCTATCTTTGGTAAATTAAAATGTATCTTGGGCTTTTAAATACTTTGTTTGTTCAGTTACTTCAAACATTAGTTTCTCTCGTATTGCTTGCTATATCACCTTTTCTTCCCAAATGACAATTTGTCAAGTATTTTGTTTGTTTAATCGTCAAATTCAATCTTTAGCAGGACATCTGCATATCAAAACATCTCAGACATCTCAGTAGGCAGTTATTTCCGTTACCACTCAGGTGCACTTGTTTTTTTCCAGTGCTACACATGTATTTTCAAGATTTGCTGTCCTATGTTTGTTACCAGATGATTTTCAGACCACCACCTACAGTACCTCCATACTAAAAACCCACCAAGATCTGCTGAAGGGGAAGCCCCTGCTTTGTTTTACTGTCATGTTTGGTATTTCTAGTTTATGACTTTTCATACTGATTCATCTGAAGATTCAGAACATGTCATTCTAAGAACATACAACCTGTTTTGTGATCATAAAGAAATCGAGTGGACATACGGTCTTTGGTGCACGTTGTACAATGAGAGCACCAGTTGTAATTGCTGTTATAGTCGTCCGTGAAGAAGCCATTTCCACATGGGGCACACAGAGTAACAGGCATTTTTTGTTTGCAGTTCTCTAACACATACTCTCCTGTATAAACACACACAAAGGCAGGGAAACATGCATGTAATGAGAGACATCAGTGTGGCAGAATAATGCTGACTTTGACAAAATGCTGACATTCATGAACGAGGTATTCAATGCTGACTGGTTTGAGAGTTTACAAAGTTGAGTTCAGAGAACAGGTCATCCTCATACGAGAAACATGATGTGTCAGACCTTAGGTAAATGTCATATAGCTGAACCCTGAAATATCCTTACATAATGCAATCGGCACATCCCGACTTTAAATGGTCTTGATTCGGTCTGCATAAACAGTCTACAATCAATTCTATAATAATTTGTCTCTAAAATTAGATTCTTTTAACGTTGCCTCAACCTAATGCCTAATCTCAACTCAAGTTCTTTTGCTTCAGTGCACTTTACGTTAATTATCTAATCTTAACTGAAGAACAGCTTAGTTCTTTCTCCTCTTAAGTACAACTCTGACTCAAATCTGCTCACAGTGATGAGGCAGCTGATTTCATTTACCTGGTTTACATTTTGTGCAGCATGTTTTGTCATTTAAGTACTCTGTTTTGTCATCGCACGACTGTGATTGGACGAGAGGAAGGACATGTGATGAAAGCAGGAGGACACTGAGCAGGGCAAGCATCTTACTGGAAGAGAAAAAAAGAAGCGTGTGAAGGTTCAGAATGACACATGACACCTGGAATGACTTTAAATGTGTTCGCAGAGAATGTAAAAAGTCATACAAATCATGAATATATTACTTGGCTGTAACTGGCCTTACTTCGTGTTAAATGTTTAATGTGATAATTACTGATAAATAACTTTTTGGTTATATTATGTTCTTTATATTGATTATATTGTTAAATTGATCTTTTGTCACAAATTATGATCAATTACATATGTGACCCTGGACCACAAAGCCAGTCATAAGGGTCAATTTTCTGAAATTTAGATTTATACACCATCTCAAAGCTGAATAAATAAGCTTTTCATTGATGTTAGGATAGGACAATAGTTGGCCGAGATACAACTATTTGAAAATCTGGAATCTGAGGGTGCAAAAAAAATCAAAATATTGAGAAAATCGCCTTTAAAGTTGTCCAAATGAAGTTCTTAGCAAAGCAAATTACTAATCAAAAATTAAGTTTTGATATATTTACAGTAGGAAATTTACAAAATATCTTTATGGAACATGATCTTTACTTAATATCCTAACGATTTTTGGCATAAAAGAAAAATCAATAATTTTGACCCATACAATGTATTTTTGGCTATTGCTACAAATATACCCCAGCGACTTAAGACTGGTTTTGTGGTCCAGGGTCACATATGCAATATAGAATATAAAAGCAGTGTGTGTATATATATACATATATATATATATATATATATATATACACACATAGCATTTAGTAGAAATGTTATCTTTTTATCTTTTCATAACATATATATTTTTATTTATGATTTTTGTTTTACTTTTGAAAAGTTATATATTTAAAAAATGTACTTTTTTCCAAAACAAATACAATTTTGTTGAAACAAACAATGAGTCAATAATGTTATTTTGCCATTGCTCATCTCTATACTCTGTACGAATAAGTGAATGAAGTATGTGTCAATGATTATACAATGAATGTTACAAAAAACACCAGACAGATCCGGCCCCTCGCTTGCTAAATTCAGCTTGACCTAATTACGTTTTTGTAGTTGTCATTCAATTTAACTTTTAATTGACATTGATAAAACTGTTTGCATTCTTACAATAAGATCACAATAGATTTGCTGCAACATCACATGCAAGTATGTCATTTTTTACCATCCCTGTTAAATCACACATCCTTTACATACGCTCTAAGATAGTGAAGTCTTCAGAAGATAGTGACTGAAGTCTTACCTTGAAAGTGTGTACCAGATAGGAGACAGTGAGAAAAAGACGAGAGCTGTGAGTTAGTCGAGCCCCTCTGAAACTTTGAAGATGAGGGGACAACTCTTCAGCATTAAATCTTTATCAGAAATGTCAGATGAGTCATATTTAAACTAAGTTCAACCAACGTTATGAATAACTCTGCCTTAGGACCCCCAATAGCAGCAGCAGGTCTTTCTGTTGATATTTCTCCTGCGCCTCTTTTTCCCCTACCCCAAACATTCCATTAAAGGTTTTCTGTCTTGGTTTAACTTTTAACTAGTTCCAAAACAAACTCTCTCTTTCTCTCCATCTCTCTTTGAAACTAATACATGCACACACAAACACTCTAGATGAAAAGGGTCTTGTATCTCATTCTGAGTAAAAGCATGAGTAAAAAGACAAGCTCTTTAACAGCCACTCATTCTGAGATGTGAGATTAGTAGTGAGGCCAGTGGTTGAATAACGTCCAATCGCACAGAATCCATGAAGCTCGTCATTTTATCCTGAGTTTAGATTAAAACGTCTGCTTAGCATAAAGTGCATTATGTCCGAGAGCTGCCATAACGATTTCTATTTTGGGTTTATTTTCCAAAACATGAATTCACTTAATCTAATCTTAATCTACTAACTTTCCCCCCTAACTGTTACTCACACTTACGAGCTGTCAACTCATTGGTTTTATTCAGTGGAATTGATACCACTATGAGAGAAGAGTCATGTCCTTCTTGTAGTTTGTAGATCAGACATGCCACCGCAGCACACGTGCACACACACAAGTGCAGTAGTGTTTACAGTAAAAGGAGGGCTCACCACAACATCGCTACAAATGCGAAGATATAAGAAATGTTACCTCAGCACCTGCAGATAACATCACCTGCTGACAGGCAGGCAGCTTTACTGAACTCTAGGCTTCAAGTAAAAGAGTTTTCCCCTTATGAGTGAGTCCCCTCCTCTAAGCAGTCACATTAGGTCAACCTGAATTTCTATTCCGTCACATACCTGTTCCTGGCGTGGTGTGTTTTCGTATTTAAGCATGTTTCCTCTTAATATTTTCACACTTTCCTTTATAGGCGACAGCTGAAATTGTGAACTAACCGATGTTCTTTTGAAGGTTGCAGATGAAAATCCTGACTGATAATGAAATCTTTTCTTTTAACATTTATACTGTCATTTTTGTCAACTTTAGTCATCTCTTGCAGAGAAACTGTGTTCAGCAATATGTTCAGTAGCCAGATTCATAAGAAAGGAGTTATGAAATTACTTCAGATAAGTTTGGTAGAAGTGCAATTCTTGAAAATGTTCTCAAATATTGAAGTATTCTCAAAGGCTTGAAAATGACAAGGCTGAGTGGCTTTTTATAATGTGCTGTGTTTGAAATAGATATTTTTTAATATATTTAAAGTAATATATTTAAAATACATTTATTTCAAACTAAGTATAGTTCAAATTTATTAACATATTTACTGACATATCGCTTGAGACTTACTGATATAAAATTATAATTAAACTTTATTTGGAGTACTACTTGTGCACAATGCACATTTCTTAATATTAAGCCTAAAATATTTTAATATCATTATTGATAAGGATTGTATGATCTTTGAATAATATCAGGCTTTAAATGCAAGATATTTAAAGTGTACCTGAAGTAGTTCCACTTTAGTACAGTCAAATATACTTACAGTATATCTTTGTTGGACTTCAGCACTACTTCCGGACAATTAAAGTGCATCAAGTACAAAATTAGTTGTTCTAATTTAGCAGACTTTAAGTATACGAGTTTAGTATACTAAAAGTACAATTGCAGGGTATTTTTATTAAGCGCATAAATACGTAAATGTATTTGTGGTATACTTAGCATGAAATAAATGTATTTCGAATACATATTTATTTTTCACTAGGTGAGCCTGTTGCACTGAAGAGAGTTACTGAATTTCAAATTCAGCAAAAAAAGTCACACATAACCAGGTCTTATCATTGTTTACGCTCTTGATGATTCGTGTCACTTTAGAGTACTCATGCAGATCCTTAGTAGCTATCGTTGCAATATTTCATAACAACAATTATTCTGAAACCAATAAATTCATTTAAAATCCTACCTTTCAGAATTTAAGACAAGAACAGGATAATTAGTGTAATGATGATGGAAGGAACCTGATGCTGCAGAATAAGCCACGAGTTACTTTTGGAAGTTACAAAAATGACAATGAGGTGGAGAGAAGGTGGGGCCATGGCAGGGTTAATGGAGGGAGGTACTAGGATGGAGTGAGGAGTAGAAAACCACAGTGGAGCAGAAGGGTCACAAACTCTTGGATAAGGAGATGAAACAGAGGATCATGGTGGATCTGGCAGAACAGTAAATTGTGGTGAAGCCGGTGATGCTAAAGGTCCTTGGGAGAACAAATGGAGCAGAAGGATGAGGAAGACTCAATGAAGATGAGCTTAAAGTCTAGATCAGTGGTTCTCAATTCCAGTCCTCGCGTACCACCGCTCTGCACATTTTGTATGTATCTCTTATCACTCCAGACGTTTGCTCTACTTGACCTGCGAAGTGGACATCACAGGATATTCCGCCATGATTCCAGTTCGAAAGGAGCGTATATGTTCCATTCAAAGGGCATTAAAGTGTGCGAGATGTAAATTTAAATTGTATTTATTTACAGAGGTATATTATTTCACACTTCACACTTCACTAGTAAGTTTCGCAAATCTGTGAATGAATGTTCCAAGGTGAAATAAACTTCAATGGATTTTCCTTGCTCAGGGAGTAGGAAACAGAGAACATTGTGTAGGGACCATGTCAATCGGAACACAGTTCATGCATAGACCTCTCTTCTAATGAGCTGGTTATGTGGATCAGGTGTGTTAAATAGCTAAGAGAGACATGCAAAATATGCAGAGCGGTGGTTTATGGAACCAGAGAAGGAACAATTGCCCAGAGGTAGGTAGTCTGAGGTGTAACCGGGAAGTCCCCAATGCTGGGTGGGACCAGCAGAAGACGAACAATAGCCCTGGGTGGAACAAAGGAGTCCACTGCACTGTACAGAACCAGAAGAGGATGAGGAGCTAAAGCCGTAGGCTGAGGAGGAGAAAAGGTTGGGGAACTGGCTCTGGGATGGACTTTCCAGTGGGAGCTGGTACTGAGATGGATGAGGCTTCCAACTGATGGGCAAAACCCATCAAAAGTTTTGGAGAAAGAAGCCCTTGCACTGAGCACAAGGAACATCAAAACTCTCTGGAAGTTTATGCACTGACATACAGGTAGACAAAATGAGAATAGGTGACGGGGGGGGGGGGGGG
>NW_015539887.1:355622-375434 GCF_001515605.1 Sinocyclocheilus anshuiensis
GGGGGGCTTCCATGGTGGCTTCCATGGTCAAAAGAATGCAGTTGCAGACAGAATTCAATAACACCAAAAAATGAGAAGGTGGTATACTGTACTCAGTACTTAGAGATGGAAACTGAACAAACAAAAAGAAAAGCAGGTAATATACTCAAGTCCAACACTAACAGAAGGACCTTACATGAGTCCGACCATTAGTCTGATGATTACAGTTTTGATGGCCAGTGAGGATAATCGCTTGACATGTATGGCTAAAACAGGAAATGAGGGTGTTAAAGCACATTCTTCGTTCTTTCGCTGCATTTCACTTGTTGCTGTCAGACTGGTGAAGATTACTTCCCTAGTAAAAAAGTTATATATTTAAAATACATTTATTTAATACTAAGTACAGTTCAAATCTATTAACATATTTACTTACATATCGCTCGAGACTTACTGATATAAAATTATAATGCGCATTTCTTAATATTAAGTATAAAATGTTTTTTTTTAATGTCAATATTAATGAGGATTGCATGATCTCTGAATAACATTTGTCTTTAAATGCAATATATTTAAAGTGTACCTGAAGTATACTTGCAATAAATAGTTCCACTTCAGCACAATCAAATATACTTCAGTATATCGTTAATTGGACTTCAGCAATACTTCCACACAAATGCATGAAGTACAAAATTAGTTCAATTTTCAATTTAGCAGACTTTAAGTATACCAGTTTAGTATACCGTAAGTACAATTGCAGGGTATTTTTATTTAGCACATAAATACGCAAATGTATTTGTAGTATGCTTTGAATCTGAATTGCCTTCAGCATTCTGCCCTGCTGATATTGGAAACAAATATTATGCTTGGGCATTTAATTTAGACTGGTTGTGTAATCTTGCGGCAAACCATGTTGGTGCAATATTGGCCCTGTTGGTCAAGCTAATGAAACAGCAGTATCTTGCTGACTGATCAGGCAAAATGTCTGTGGTTTATCAACCTTGTAAGGCCTGGAATCAGTTATTTATGTAGTCGTGTGCAGAGGCGAGAACTCGCCTTTCACAGCCATTCTATTCACCAGACCTTTAGTATAGCCAAATAAATATATTTCCATTCAGTGTATGTGGAAGGCAAACAACTAACATTTGTGCCCAACACCAACTAAACTGTCCCAGAAAAACCATTGCAACCCATTTTTAAGGCTCTTATGCACTAGATAGACAAATTGTGAGTCATCTGAACAGTAGCAGCAGTTACCTGCAGTGTTTGATTCACTACAATTATTCAGTTCATGGCAACACAAACACCACTATTCATCCTTTTCCTCCCTCTCTCAAGCTTTCAGCAAGGCATTCTTGGAAGGTTAATGGAATACAACCAGTATTAGTGTTTTTTTAACTACCATCAGATAGAAAAACGAAAAATAGTTAAATGAAAAATATGTGCTTATCATACAATGTGAATTAAATATCAGACCTTTAAGAAGATCTTTAACAGCATAATATGTTATTTGTTTTTGTTTTGAATTAATTTTGGCACCATGCTAAAGAACAATCCGTGGGCCATTTGTACAATCTCCATGGTTACATTGCAGGTCACAGGGGAAATGGAGACAGGATGTGGTTTCAGAAGTGAGGAAGTTATTTCTTCGCCTCAGTATGCAGCTAAATACGTACATTCTGTCTGCGATAATCAAAAAAAGTCTTTAACTTCTTCCTCAACTCAGTGAAGAGTTTAAGATCTTATCAAGGTCATATTAGCTGGAGAAAAATAAAGACAAAACATGCTATTTCAAAACAAAGATAATTTCCTTAGTTATTATGCAATGCAATGCAAAACCACACGCATACTTTTTTCATACATAAATTTGTACTTATTTTTATGTTAAGTCTGATATATGGCCTTACTTAAACTGATAATTCACTCATAAATGATAATGCTGTCACTCACCCTCAGGTGAACTCATATGACTTCCTTTTTTACATAGAACACAAAAGGAGAAATTCTGAAGAATTACTCTTCTGATCCATGCATTGAGAATGTCAAGCCTCAAATGGGGCAAAAAGTCACCATAACATGATAAAAGCGGTCCACGTGAAGTCATATGATTGCTTTTTGTGGCAAACAGACTGAAATTTAAATCTGCAGACTTGCTCAACTGGGGTCGGCTCATCCAGACTGCAAATTAGGGGCAAAAGTCATGTAAGTAGAGATGTCTGATTTGTGAAGAATGATTTGAGTCGGATCTTTTCAAAGAATCGGTTGATCCTATTTATAAAACCGCTCTGAATGATTCAATCTGATCGTGTTCTAAGTTCAAATCATTCACTCAGTAATGCAGCTGCAAGTTGCAACTATTAACCAGAATATTCAAAATGTCTTTTTTTAGTTTCACGAATTAAGAAATTCATGACATGAGGGTGATTAGGCTAAATTATGATTTTCATTTTGGGGTTAATTATGGCTTTTTAAAGTCTAGTTTGACATTCTGATATATAAACCCTAGTAAAAAAAAAGTTATATATTTATAATACATTTATTTCATACTAAGTATAAAAATCTATTATCAAATCTATTAACATATTTACTGACATAACTTGAGACTGATATAAAAATTATAATTAAACTTTATTTGGAGTACTTAATATTAAACCTAAAATGTGTTTTAATGTCATTATTGATGAGGATTGGATATTTGAATAATACTGGTCTTTAAATGCAAGGAATTTAAAGTGCACCTAAAGTTTACTTGCAATAGTTAAAAAAAATAGCACAAAAAACAAATATATATATACTTCAGTATATCTTTAGTTGGACTTCAGCACTACTTCTGCACAATTAAAGTGCAAAATTTGTTGTATAGCACAGCAGTTTAGTAGGCCTATAGCCTACCAAAAGTACAATTGCAGTGTATTTTTATTAAGTACACAATATGTAAATGTATTTGTAGTATACATAGCATGAAATAAATGTATTTCAAATACATTTTAGTATATTTATTTTTCACTAAGGAAGGCTATGTGCATATATGGTAAGTCTACAACGCACAACAAAAGATATTCAACAACACAGACAGTAATAGGCTACCTTTAGTACATTGACCAAGGACGTTTTGTGTCCCTCAATGTGCCGCTATCACTGTGTAAATACTGTGATTTTCTCAAAGTTGCTACAGAAGCTTTAGAGTACTTTCGGTTTCATCCAGACTCTCGAATTCCTTCATGAGAATTGGCACGAGAGGAGGAGTTGTTGTGACGCATAACATTTCCAGTTAAAGACTGCCCTTCTCCTCCGAGGAAATGGACGGTAGCGATACTTCACCCATCTCACATTTTTTTTAAAGTTTTTAAATATAGGCTATATTTTAGCTTTTCAAATACATTTTAGTATATTTATTTTTCACAAAGGAAGGCTATGTGCATATATGGTAAGTCTACAACGCACAACAAAAGATATTCAACAACACAGACAGTAATAGGCTACCTTTAGTACATTGACCAAGGACGTTTTGTGTCCCTCAATGTGCCGCTATCACTGTGTAAATACTGTGATTTTCTCAAAGTTGCTACAGAAGCTTTAGAGTACTTTCGGTTTCATCCAGACTCTCGAATTCCTTCATGAGAATTGGCACGAGAGGAGGAGTTGTTGTGACGCATAACATTTCCAGTTAAAGACTGCCCTTCTCCTCCGAGGAAATGGACGGTAGCGATACTTCACCCATCTCACATTTTTTTTAAAGTTTTTAAATATAGGCTATATTTTAGCTCTATTGGGGATGATAGAACGCTTCTGGCAGAGTAAGAAAAGACAATGCCATGAGTAGAGGTAAGTTCACGCGCTGTAAAATCTCCATACGGAACTCGATTGTTATCTCTAATGTGACACTTTTAAGTGTGGGTGTCGAGATTGTACCGTGGTTTGAAACGGATGGAAATGTTAAAGCGTCTCCCCGTTTGCCGTCTTTCCTAGTGTACATGTCTGTGGGGGTCTCAGCTGGCATCAACAATAAAAACTGTATTTTAGATGTTACTGTGTGTGGTTTGTAGACACTGTACATGTACTGTGTCATGTAGGCACTATTTCGCAATAGGTTACTGTAAGAATAATCTGCTTGATAGGCTACAAGGACATCGGAGTTCATGAAAACTGTTGTTTTTCTTTATTAGATAAAGCTGTGAAATTATAATGTGTAAAATATTAACTCTTACCTACACTTTCCCCTCTCCTCTGTCTGCACAGTGTGTTTGGTGAAGTGAGAAGTAGTGCTTTAGCGCCCCCTATAGCGGCCATGAGGAAATGTCAGCTGATCGCTTATGTAATGCTGGTAAGATGGTATTAGCAGAGCATTTATTCAGCCATGAACCTTCATTTTCAAAAGTGCCCCAGGTGTCCATCTAAAATACTTTATTAAAAGGTTGTGTTGGGCTGCTTTTCATCATGGTTGACTATGATTAAAGGCATGTTTTAATTGGTTAATTGTTCGGTGACTTTACCTATACATAAAATGAATAGTCAGGTTCCATAATCTAATTTTAACTATAACATATAAACATTTTAGGACATACCTACATTGAGATTTTGCAAGTTATGATGAGTGTAAGCCATGTGTCAGTGTAATTTCATTAAAAAAAGAAAAAATGAATAAGGACTACCTTACCCACAATTCTAAAGAAATATCCACCAATCACAAGCTTCTCTTTTATATTGTTATAGTTCATTCCTCAAAATAATTTATGAGGCACTTCCTTTTCATCACTCATTATTTGATCGGACTTCTACATGTTAAGACATAAAAAAAAAAAATACAAAAAAATAATTAACAACACTGAACACAAAATTAAACGTGACGAGGCTAACATATGTAATGAGATAATGTGATAGCAATATAGCATATTAATATTTCAATCATTTATCTTGTATTAATGCTTGCTGTTGGTAATAAAAATTGTAGGTGGTAAACAATCTGAACGTAGCCATTCATTCATCCAATTTTCATTTTCATAATAATAAGTATAGTAATAATAATAAGTGGAAAAGTTGTGTGCGAGGTATTACTTCTGGTTTATTCACCACACTTGAAAGGAAAGGTAAAATAAAGCACTTTTCATTGTAAAATACAGTATTGCACTGTGCACTCACACATAATATAAGGTGCATGCTATCACAGTCATTTCCCGTGGTATTTTTAACCTAAATGTTCTTTTGTTCCCCACAGGCTCTAATCAGCCAGTCATATACAATATCAAATTTTGCCATTAGTGGAGGTCAGACTGTGAAAGGAACTTGTCCTGATAATGAATACTGGAATAATAAGGGATTCTGCTGTGATAAATGTCATCCAGGTAAAGCAAATTTAAATACAGGCTTTATGTTATAGATGTACAGAGTGTATATCCTTTCAATAAATTCTGTGACTGCTGTGTTTTTTTGGTTAGAAGAACATTTATCATATAATGGATCAAAGCTGTTAACATTTAAAACAGTTAACTATGGATAATGGGTAGCAACAGGGTGTGTGTTGTTTTTTTCAAAGAAACCCTTTGTTCAGCTTTCATTGATGGTTTTGTTTTGTCCTTTGTCCTTCTGTTTTCTACCCTAGGGTTTAAATTGAAAGAGAAATGCCCTGAACCAAATAAGAGGTCCGAATGTGTAAAATGTGAGAATGGAACCTACCTAGATAACTCAAACCACAATGAAAACTGCTTCAGTTGCAGGAAGTGCAACAAAGGTAATGCCATTTTAAAACTTTGATTTTCGTATTTCTTGTTATTGAAGAGGTAGTTAACCCAAAAATGAAAATTCTGTCATCATTTACATAACTGTTACATCATTCCAAATCTGTATGACTTTCTTGCTTCTGCGGAACACAGTTTGGAAGAATGTCTTAACAGTGTTTGTCTAAACAATGAAAGTAAGTGGGGTCAATTTAATTTACTTTAAAGGGGTCATATGATGCGATTTCAATTTTTGCTTTCTCTTTGGAGTGTTACAAGCTCTTGGTGCATAAAGAAGATCTGTAAAGTTGCAAAGACTAAAGTCTCAAATCCAAAGAGATATTCTTTATAAAAGTTAAGAGTCAGCCACACCTACCTAAAACGGCTCGTTCTAACATGCCCCCACATACCTACGTCACTATCTGGGAAGATTCGCATAACGCCGCCCAAATGTTCACGCAAAGAAAGAAGGCATAACTTTTAATCTCGCTGTAGTATTGTTGTTGCCGCCACCATGTCGTGAAGGCGCTGTGTGTTTCGTTGTGAAAGCGAAACTACTTTGTTTGGCCTTCCAAAAGAGGACGATATCTGCTTCGTCATGCCTAGAGCTGATCCGTGCTGGTTGCTGAGGAAATACAACAACTTCGCGCTGTGGATCGCCAGATCGGCTTTCACCATGGACGAAGCGGAGTCCCATTTCATTACACCAAATACACAAAATAATGTTCTTTTTAGCAACATCATATGGCCCCTTTAATTGTTTTGACAAAAAAAACACTAAGACATTTTTTAAAATAACTTCTTGTGTGTTCTACCATATAAGGGTGAGTAAATGATGACAATTTTCATTTTGGGATGAAAGTATCCCTTTAATATGTGGATGATTGTTAAAAACTTCACACAATCAATTAATTTGACCTTTGCTCAGTTTTCATATGCCTTTCATCCTTTAATCACAGACCATTCCATAGAGATATCACCATGTACATTCAAAAGCAATAGGGTGTGTGGGTGTGAGCCTGAATACTACTATAAGAAATTAGGCGACTTGGCATGGGAATGTTCTAGCTGTAAGAAGTGTGGATCTGGGCAGCTGATAGCTGTGAAATGTAAGTCCCTCAAGCTTAATAAAGCTACGTAAATAAATTAAAGCTATATATTAATCTTGTTTTTACATTATAGGATACCCTTAGTTAATGTTTTCACTTTTGTCAGGTGCTGGGGAACAGAATACAAAGTGTCAATGCAAAGAAAACCATTATGCTGTCAAGGGCAAAAACCTCTGTGAGCTGTGTGTTAAGTAAGTCACACTTCGGTACTCTTCAAAATCCTGCGGGCACTTGTTATGATGTGGCACTTGTTCAGAGGTTAAGTTGACGAATGCACTCATTCATCTTTTGATTTCGAAAAGTCTACAAGTACAGACGTCCTTCCTTGCATTTATGTCTGCTGTCCTGAAAATGTTATGTTAAAGGTGAAGCATGATATTTTCTGTGTTGCAATGCTTTACATTTCATGCTAATGTGCAGAGACATACTCTACATAAGTACACTTATGAATTCAGAAGCATTTAACTACACAAGCTCAGTTTCGTGCGTTGTAGCATTTTGAAATGTGTTTAACTGAAATGAACAACTCAATACAAGTACACATCTCGGATATTATAGTCATTTTAAATTTGACATTTATTCTAAATAATTTTATTTTGAATTTTATGTTTCACTCTGTTATTGTTGGTTTTAGTTTAGTTTTTTAGTTTTAGTGTTTTAGAATTTTTAGTATTTAATTGTTTATTATTATTATTATTTTACTCTTAGTATTTTAGGTCTACTACAATTAAGGTGCTAATTGGTATCATTAAAAAAATTTGCCAGGACAGTTTTGATCTAGTGGCAATTGCAGGTTGGAATCTATTTTTTATGATACATTTTTCAGTTAAAAATGTATTTAGTTTTCATTTTTTGTAACAATAATAATCCATGCTGTCAACGAATGGGAACCAATTTTGTCTTTTTTTTTTTTTTTTAATCAACTACTGTCAGTATGAAGAGAACTTTCCTGAGCCAGTTAGTTACATGCATAAAATATGCACTTAATGTTGTAATGATGCTGACCAAGCTCTCCTTTTTGTGTTCATGTATACTTGCGTAAATGTCTGGCCCAAGACAGACAGGATGATTCACCTTTAAATTATTTTATATATATTGAAAAACTGAAGTGAGAATATCTACAAATGACAAACTATCCTTTATAAAAACCTTTATACGGAATGCGTTCCCTGTTGTTACTGCTCATCTACATACATACACTGAAGTGTACTGAATTAGCACATGAAAATTGTTTTAATGGGTAATTAACAGATACATTTACAGATCTGTATAACTTTAGACATGGCAGACAAAATAATCAACATGTGTGTTCTTTATATCTTATAGATGTCAGGATGAGTGTCCACACTTGTGCAAATCCAGCACACCTCCTAACCCTTTAAGGTCTGCCAACCCAACTAGTGCTTCAGGTGAGTACTGACCTGGGACATTTCCTCTGAGGAGGCAAGGGAGGCAGTGCCTCTTCAAAAAACTGGATGAGAAAACTATGCAAATATTGCAAAATATGAAATTAAAAAGAAAATCACTAGGTTTTTTTTTAAGTAACACTACAACAGCGATTACAGCAGGAGGCTGCCTCTCTCTTGCCTCTCCTAAGCCTATTGCGTTTTAACAGATCCCTAAGGCATGTGGTGGGTTTCATAAGGGGTACAGTAAGTTGAGAATGAATGGGGGAAAATCACATGAGAAGAGGCTATGATTTGGTTCATGTAATAAATCCCGCCTCCAGTTTTTGTATTTGTCACACGTTCGCTTATCAGTCTGAATGAACAAACTTATGGCATTAATGGGAAGCCTAATTAAAATGTAAAAAAAAAAAAGTTACGTCAAAATAAAACTTCAAATCGCCTGAAAACATGATCTGTGGGATTTTTTTAGTGAGCAATTAGCTTGGTGAAATTTCTAGTTTATGACTAATGATCTGAAAAGTTGACTGTTAATAAGAACAGCTGAATAGTCGTTATTATTGAATAGTTATTGTTTTGGAATGAATGTAAAAAAAAATGCTTAAAACACTAGCTTGATGAGATTTCTACTTTGTTTTAATGAATAGAACATTACTTACATTACAAAATAGAACTGGGTAACACTTTATTTTAAGGTGTCCTTGTTACACATATTGCATATACTTACTATTATAATAACAATAAATTATTCATAATTACATGCAAGTAACCCTAAACCAAACCCTAATCCTAACCCTAACCATATAGTAATTAATATTACTCAGTACTTAAATGTATAATTACACTAACAAGGACACCTTAAAATAAAGTGTAACCTAGAGTAGTATTTGTTTTTTTTGATACTGTAAGTAATGTTTATTTAACCAGGAAAATGTGTAACTGAGACAAGAATTTACATTTGCTTTATTTTCTAAAAAAAAAAAAAAAAACACCACCGCACACCACTGGTACTGATCAACATCCATCCAAAAATGTGTATCCTTTGGAAATCGAAAATATTGAAAAAGCTGATGTCTGTTGGCTTTCCTAATATTGTGGATGCCAGACAGGCTACTGTATGGCTTTAGAGTGTATCGATAAAGAGAGCTAGTACTAAAATGTTTTTAGAAAGCATGAGTAATCTTGGGAAGTCCCCTCTCAGGTTCCTTTGAATTTGTCTAGCCATGACTAAGCAAAACGTCTCTGTATGGTCCAAAAACAACACGTGTCCTCAGGCAAGAAATAATATTGAGGGCTGATTTTAATTGGTTTGTTTCTGGTCTCATTGATGTTTCAGGCTCAATACCTCAAATACTTGTCCCTGTGGGTGCATGCATCATGGTTCTAGCACTGGGAGTGTTCATGTTATACGAGGGCATCAGACTTTGGAAGAAAAAGAGGCATGCTTTGTCATCGCAAAAATCATCACCTGCTTCCGAAGATCAGGTAAAATGCTTGATTGACCTATGACAAACAATGACAAAGACACCACAACCATTCTTCTTCACAATGCGAGTGATTCACATCTGCTGCTAAACACATAATTACCATAGCTCTGTTTTTACAGAAGATGATTCAGCTTTTATCATAAATACTAATACTAATATTTCTATCACAGGGACCCCCATCTGAACTCTCAGCCAATGACAAATAATATTAATAGAACTGCACTAATGTCTTTCAGAAATAAATGCTAAAGTGGTGCTGTATTAACTGTTTTCTGTTTTAAATAGTTATACTGTTAGTTAAACGGTTATATATTTTTAAATGTAATGTATTCCTGTGATGGTAACGCCAAACTTTCAGCAGCCATTTCTCCAGGCAGCATTTCTTCGGAAATGATAATAATATGCTGATTATTGTCATTGTTGAAAACACTTGTGCTCCTTAATATGTTTGTGAAAACCGTGATACTTTTCAGTATTCTTTGATGAATAGAAAATAAAAAAACAGCATTTATTTGTTTGATGTAGAAATTTTAAAAGAAATTCTTAAATAATTATTAGGCCATAGCCACCTGCAGTATTATTTAAAAAATGTTTATTATTGTATTGTTTATTAAGTAATTAATATGTATTTTTAATGTTTTCCACAGACATTGATTATCACAGTGGCACCAGACACAGAACACGATGAGAGCGTTCCTTTCACAAACCAGCCGTGCGGAACAGAACAAAATGGAAAACTCCCAGACTGCGTCCCAAGAGAGATCAAATGTATGTCTGTGTTTATTTGTTTCTACACATAAATCCCTTATTTAGGCTTAGGTGATGATGCTTAAAGATTATTCACGTCTGTTGTCGTTCTTTCTCTGACTTTCGCTTTGGTAGTTCACGAGTTCTTCTATTTTGTGCTGGACGAGGTGCCTTTTGGAAGATTTAAAGAGCTTGTACGTCGACTTGGTGTTTCTGAGCAGAGCATTGACAGGGCGGAACAAGACCACAGGAACAGCAAAGATGCCCACTACCAGATGCTGAAGGTTTGGAGTGACAGTGGCAGTGGAGGAGGGAACAATGTTTTGCCATGTCACCGCATCCAGATGTTCGTAGACACTCTGAAGGACATGTATTTGGTTAACTGTGCAGACAACATCGAGAGCAGGTTCCTTTCATGGGACCCAAGCACTTCACACTGAGGCCATTAGAAGAGAAAGAAGAAAAGGGCATTAAATAGAGAACTTAACCTCCACCGATTTCCATTGGATTCCTTTGAGAGTGGAAGTGCGTCTACAGCTGTTTTTTGGCCATGTCATATTTCCAGTGGTCTGAAGATTTCACACTAAATTTTTTATGAATATTCTTATGTTCTGTGTTTGTATGCAAGCTTTTTTTTTAGTGCTGTCAAGGTAAATGTATCTGAATGAGGGTGGTGGGGTGGTTGGGGTTTGGGTTGTAATATTTCAGATATGTATTGGAGATAACATAATCATGCATATTCTCTCCAAGTTCTCCTTATCATAGCACAGATCTCACAATGACATGTCCAGATCACACACCCACACACACACACACACACACACACACACACACACATATACACTGTTAAACATTGTAAGAAAGGTTTTCTGTTAGTTTTTTAAGTTTTTTTTTTTTTTTTGGGAAGAATTTTGAAAGAAGATTATGTTCACTAAGACTGCATTTATTTGATCAAAAATAGTAAAAAAAAATCCTGTGGTTTTTAGCAGACTTTACTCCAGTCTTCAGTGTTAAACTTAAAAAAACATGAGATTCTTATTCCTTTCATTTCAATTTCTTACATTTTCTTTTTTGGCGGTGACCTGGGCATGTTCTTGATAGGTTTTGTGAGAGGCCTTATTGACCCAATAATGCCTCCAACTGTATATATGAATTTAATGCTGATAGCAGTTGTATTTGCATGTACAAAACAAAAACAGTTTATAATTGTATTTGTATTTGAGGGGTATTTTATACAATTTGAGAGGTGATTTATATTATTGCATTATTCCACGGGCTAATATGGGGCTTCAGCTGGAAACTAGCATTAAAATTCAATGCAAATGCAAATTATAAAGCTAATTCGACCTCAGATGTATTTTTTTTTGTTTTGCCTTAATGGAAAATTCCTATATAAATAACCCATATATGCTGGAAAAACATGGTGCAGAAACAGAAAACTGCAAACAAGTAACACAAGTAGAAGGACTGAAATAGTATTTTTTGTAAAATGAACTCCAATCATTTTTACGTGTCACATTTTTTTTTACAATGGGTGAAAAAATATATAAGAAAAATGTCCCCAAATACATTTTTAAAAATGCTATATTTTTTACATTTAATTGCCAAAAAAAAAAAACACAAATAAACAGCTTATATATTTTTAATTCATGTGTAATTTGCCTTTCATTCTAATTCATTATCATTTTAGATGAAACCTGGAAGTTCATGCTTTGTAAAAGGCCTCACCAGCACTAAATCTACAAGTGTTTTGTTAGCAGACCCTTAACCACTAGAGAAGCACCAACCCAGCCGTGTCTCCTTTGATGAAGGCGCTTGTGTACTTATGTCCTGATGCGCATCTGTTATTATCTTGCGCAATGTTGCTTTTCTGCATTCCTATCCCACTGAATTTATTCCTGTCTGATATTTCTCAGGCCCTCTCTCGCTTCCTTTTTTTTAATCAGCTGAACTGCACGCGTTCACAGCTTGACTGGTACCACACAATCTGTACTATAGACACGAATCATTTTAACACATGATAAAATGTTCAAAATCAGATTTACACTAAAGGAAGATCCTTTAAATCTAGAGCCAAATCTAGGTATACCTAAATATTACCATGGCATCATGTTGATGGGGTTTTCTTGGGTAAGCACCTGTCAAATCCTCCCAGCATTTAAATTTCCTGATTGGAGGCAAAATAACATCTTTCTTCCTTATTTTGCATGTTTGCGTGTGTGCGTGTGTGTGTGTGTGTGTGTGTGCATGCTTGTCTTTGTGGAACTAAACCACAAACCTATCATCCCTGTCTAAGCAATTATAACTTTACATGTTGTTATGTACCTGTGATCAACGGCTGGTTGGTTGTCAATCACATCAGAAAGCACTAATGGCCCAGTCAGGTTTATCTTCTCAGGGTGCAGCCATGCCTGAAATCTAAGTCTGAAGAATCTGGTCTCGCTTGCTCAACCTGTTACTGAAGGAAGGGTTAAAGAAAAACGATATAGCAAGACACTGAGGACTCCGAAAGACAGATTCAGGAAGACAAGAGGGACAGAAAGAGACCTTAAAGATGTCTGTGTGAGGGAAATGGACACAGTTAAATCCAGGTATCTGTTGGAGAAGACTTGCCTGAGAATGTGTGTGTGTGTGTGTGTGTGTGTGTGGTAAAGGAGATTGTCTAAAACTAGAATCACATGTAAATAATTAAAGAACTGAGATTGTACTGGGACTTGCTGATGCAAATTGCATTTACATCTACTTTTACATATCTTATGCTGAATTTGTTTTCAAAATTATGTGTTATGACTTTGTGTTTATGGTATATTCAATGTTATGCCTGTATGTGTAACTACAAATGTGCATTTGCAAACAGTTTATGTGCATGTATATGGCTGTGTGTGAGTGTTTGTTCGTTCGGGGTATTTTACCCTGAATTGATGGCTGATGATAATGTTGAATCACACACCAGTGTATTTTATGCCCGTGAGATTCATGCATGACTGGGGAAAAGTGACTCACCTGAATTACAGTGAATTCTATGAATCAGAGTTGGCGTGTAAGAATATGTGTGTTTATAAGCTTCAGCTTGTCTGTGCATGGCCATGTCTCTTATATATGGAGTCCTGGCATGTAGTGTATGTGTGTGTGTGTGTGTTTAACACTATTTACTTACATTTTCGGGACAAATTATTCCTCTGAAGTGAGCTAAACCTTCCTTTGGGGATAAAAATAAATGTACAGTTTTGGGAAATAAAAGAACAAGTCAACCTATAATTTAAAATGAAAAAAAAAAAAAAACTATCATTCCCAGAGTTCCATGTGTGATGCTGCAACATTTAAAAAAAAAAATAATTATAGTGATTATGTTAATTCAGCAGAAAATGGCTGGGGGATTTAGTGGTTTAATTTTTAAGTTACAACAAGAGTTACAAATGCATATATATTAAATATGCAATAAACACAAATATAAATTATATAATTAAAATTATATTTGTGTAATATACTAATTTAACAGTAAAATAAAAATAATAGTATGGTATATTAATATAATATTTCTACAATTTATACTAGTACTTACATTAATAAATATGAAGTTTTTAATAATGAATTCATTTTAATTATTAATATTTATCAAATAGGATTATATTTTATTAATAGCATTATACAGTATGTTTTCTTCTAAAGTTAGTGTTATGGGTTATATTTAACCTATATATTTACATTTAACTTAATATAAAACAACAGAAGTCCATAATATGTCCTTATTTAAATAATCAAATGCATGGGAGGGTCACATTTTGTCTATATTTTGGGGTCCAGAAGAAGATGACTTAAGGATTGCAAAACCTCAGTTCACCTACAGGGGAGCAGCTGACAGTTCCCACGGGAAAAATGCCTTAATAACATAGTAGATAATGTAATAATGACAATATAAGTTAATACAATGTAAAATATAAAATGAAAAAAAAAAAAAAAAGGTTTGCGCGAAGGTACAGATTGAGGGGGTAGAAGACATCATTAGCTCAATATAAAAACAAGATACGTCAATGGAAAATGATAGAAAACCCACCATGATAGAAAAACAAGTGTGTGTGTGGCATATGCTAGGTCAGGAGATGTGAAATGTTTCGAGATTTAAAGGTCACATCAGTGGGCTTCAAAAGTCTGGTATCAGTTCCTTCTAGTTGTGGTTTACAGTTTTTTGTGGGTTTTAAATTGTTATGTATTATGCACAGCACAGTGATAAATATAGCATAGCAGCTTTTTTTGTAATTACTCAGTGCTGCTACTATTTTCTCTTCTACTTTCCCTGTTTACTGTTGCACTGTTGTTGATCTTATTCATGTGTTCCTCTTATTGTAATCCTATCTGTCTATTAGTAATCCATCAAAAGGACCGGAACTGAGCAATGTCATGGCCCCAGAGGAAACTGCCGCCGGTGACAAGAGTGACAGACAGCGGGAGGAAGAGAAAGAGGCAGACACCGACACTCCTGATGGATTTGTTGCAGTACCATCAGGCGCTCAGCGGAGGGCACAAGAGAAGCACAGATACAACACTGTAGGCTACCAGGTACTGAATTCATCAGATTATATGCAGCACTGGAATTTCTTTGCATTATGCAGATGCTTTCATATAATCTGACTTTTAATGCATTTTAGATCAATAACGTGACAATCCAAAATGGTCAAAAATGTCAGGGGGTTCTATACGGTTCTGATATCATAATTACGAAAAAAGACCTCATAAAAAGATGAAATTCTTCAGAGGAAAATATTAAGTAGTTAAGCATATTGTTTTATTAGCAAAAATCTCTGTCATGTGGTGCGACCGGCAAAGACAAGTGGTGCGACCAAAGTGTTGAAGAAAATCAAAAAAAGGAAATGATATCAGGACCCCTAAAAATAATGTGTGTCATGGTCAATGTGTGTTATGACATGATAAGGTTAGTTCAAGGTATGCAAAATATTGTGTGGTACAACCTTCCAATATGGAGCGCCGCATACCTCAAAATTAAATAATTAAAAATGTTTTAAATATTATCATTATTATTAAATAGGCTAAAAAAAAGCACAAACAAATCTTTACATTAATTTTTAATTCACTACGCAAATTCATGAATGACTGTCATTTGGCCCTCCATATCCCAAAAACTTTATATTTATGATTTTTTTTTCTTTGCTGAAATTGAATGGTATGTAAGTTGTTCAAAGTTATATGCATCTATGATCCCTGGGAATCAAAGCCAGGACATTGGAGTGCTCTACTTCCAATTTTTTTTTTTTTTTTAAGTTTTAGAAACCCCTCACACACAGATTCAACCTAAGGTCTTTTGAATTAAACACCAAATTCCACTGCTTTCATTCTGCAACTCTGTTCAGATGTCCAAACAGGTGCATATGCTGATCTGATTGATGCTCAAATGATTTAACCAAGTAGAACATCGAACAATGTCCTTTGTTGGTTCTGGAATAACATTTGTGTCAGTCACGCTATGAGGAATGCTTTTCCAGGACCAAAGGATGTTTTTGTAGGACCATGTTCTAAATCCTGTTGTGCTCTATAAGCAGTCACAGGTTTAATCAGGCTTTAGCTGATTGCTGTCAATGCAGCTTGTCACATTTATCAATTTTGGTTGTCAGAAAAAGAAGCAGAGGGCAGCTGTGGACTTTTCTACAGTGAGCAAGGGAACATCTGCCGGGGTGAAGAGCAGAGGTGCATTAAAGCAGGCACTTTTTAGCCAGGGAGTGTCTGACAAAAATGGCACATTTGAGGTAGGCCTAATTCTTTTTTCTTTTCTTTTTTTTGCCAGAACTGGTTCATAGTTGGATACATAGACTGATTACATTATTCTTATTCCAATCTCTCTCTCAGGAACGATCAGGTGGTGTACAGGGGCAGGTGGACACGTTGAAACAGGTTCTGGACTTATTCAATATACCTGAGGACCTGAGGTGGACATGGGGGGAGGGAGGTACTGAAAAAGCACTGGAAAAGAGCTGGACAGACATTGTGGACTCCCATGAGGTAACAGGGTTCTGGCTAGATCAGGGGTGCCCAAACTCGGTCCTGGAGGGCCGATGTCCTGCAGAGTTTAGATCCAACTCCAATTAGGCACACCTGAACCAGCTAATCAAGCTCTTACTAGGCATACTAGAAACTTCCCGGCAGGTGTGTTGAGGCAAGTTGGAGCTAAACTCTGCAGGACACCGGCCCTCCAGGACCGAGTTTGGGCACCCCTGGGCTAGATGGTACACAGATTCGTCTACTGGGCATGCGCACATCAATATAGCGTAATTTTTTGTCACACTGTACAACAATAATTACTGTTTTTCCATTATTGTAAGGGGTAGATTTAGGGTTGGGGTAGGTCTAGGTAGAAAACTGAATTTATTGTTAGCTTCCGGTTTTAGCTGTGTCTCTTATAGCCACAACCATGGGTCAACGCTTTTTCGATGTTTTGCGTAGGCCTACTTGTCAATACATCCACATGGCAGTTTGTTACTTGTTTACGTTTTGGCCAATTTAGTGGCTATTCGTATGAATTCGACAGATATTTACCTTTCATATGATCTGCTTACGCCCCACTGACTGTTAGGGTTTTATATGTTATGTATTAAAAACGTATAACATTTATAAATAATAAATAACATCATATATATTAAAGAAATCGTCACCTTGTAAAATAGTTTACATAGCATGTTAGTGACGTCCGCCGAAAGAGTAGGCCTAACACAGAATCATGCGCAATACCAGGAGTGTGCACTAACTGATTTAAAAATTAAACAAACAAATTAAACAAAGAAGACAGAAGAAGTGTGTTGTATGTATGTTGGAGTATTGTTGACATTGTCTATTTGTCTCTATTTCTAGTCTATGTCAAAAACCCAGCGACACCAGCAGGAGGCGCTGTGGGAGCTTATTTATACTGAGCTAACCTACATCAACAAACTCACTATTGCCACAGATGTATGTCATAACATTACAGTTTTTTTATTATTAAGGATTTATTACAGTTTATTTGATCAGATATAGACAATCAATTCACTATAACAACAAAAAATTGAATAATATGTTTATGCTGAACAGATATTGCTGAACTCGTTTCTCAGTCCTTTGTATTTTCATTCATGCATTTTAAATGTATTATTTACACTCTTGCTAAAGCTTTGGCTAATGCACATCCTCTTTTCTGCACAGCTTGTGATGGCAGCACTGTCACACTGTCACAGATATGGATTCCTTCAGGAAGTATGTGCATCTCGTCTCATCTTTCACGTTTACATGGAACCTTTTTCTTAAGAATTGAGCTTCTAGAGTTACATACTCAGCATATCTAAATGACAGGCAGGCTGCACAGCTGTATGTGACGGCAGAAGTGCGGTCAAATAATGTGCCGCTCACTGTCATCTGTCTGAGATCACTCATTCTATTCATTCTATAATCTATTCTAGAGCACCGGTGATGTCAGAAATGGAAACATTTTGTACGGATAAGATGGAAAATAATTTTGCTCTGGTGTAGAGCGTGTGGGCGACACCACCTGTATCAATTAATCTTTTTCCATTACTGTCTGTTCTTTCTTTCTTCAGGTCAGCCCCACAATGCTCTTTTCCAATCTTCCTTCTATCCTTGATGCACATCAACTCTTTTGGCATGAAGTGATGTATCCAATGTTACAAGAGGTCCGTCTCACTGGAAGACCATTTGACCCTCTCAGACTTGAGGCAGGATGTTTGCAGGTATGATACAACAACAGTACATGAAATTCTCAGAAATAAAGCTAAAATAGATCAATTTTTGCTTTTTTTCAATCTTTTTACCTCATTTTTTAAAATCTGTTTCAGTTTCCTGACCGTTTTCCTGCATACTTTGAATACTGTTTGGAAGAGGAGAGAAATGTGGAGTTTACACGCAGACAGCTTGACACAACCCCACAGTTTCACACCTATCTTACGGTACTGAAAATCACATTTATATGTTAAAAGCAAGGAATTATTCTATTGGAACAAAAATATTCCAATTAAGAAATAGTATCGAAGAGTGCTGATGTTCTAAATATTAGCATGATTCGGCTGTAGACATGAGGCTGCAGGTAGTCACAGTCATACTGAATATTAACTAACTTACATTATAGAAGCAAAAGTTGAGTGAATTATTCAATGACTCCCTCATTAAAACAGTCACTTTATTCATTTCTGAATAAGTCAGCATTTTTAACAAATCGGTTGAATGGATGATTTAGATGACTAATTCACATCTTGCCACCTACAGGGTCACAGAAAAATGCCTAAAACGTTCAAACACATAATGCTACAAAAAGTCAAAAATCCCACTTCTGCTTCAGTCCAAAAATCAACACATTCGGAACACCACTAAACCGATGCAATTCTATTTGTTTTTAATTTTAATATTTGCAATGTTGTCTTTTTCTGTTCTTGTTTCTCCCTTAGGTCTAATTCTTGTGCTGTGCTGAACGACAAAAATGACCAGCCTTTTAAATATTGCTAATAAAGTTACCATTATGGTATATTATCCCCAAATCTTGGATTCAGTTGTTTTGTCAACTTGTTTTCTTTCATTTAGCACAGGGTTTTTATTTCTTTTTGGAACTGATCGGTCGTAGGCCTCACTGACTGAGCTTATGCAGTTTTTGGGTGAAAAAAAGCAATATTTGTGCAATTGTTTTGGCCAATTTTGGCAATGTTCACAGTGCATAACTGCAGATCAATGGGGCCTACAACCAGCAGAGGTGTAAAGTATTGGAGTAAATGTAATTAGTTACTGTGCTTGAGTATCTTTTCGGGACTTTGTAGTTGTACTGAGTATAAAAGATATTAGCAACTTTTACTCTTTACTTCACTACATTTTTGAATGAGTATCTGTACTCTTTACTCCACTACATTTGAAATGAGTGTTGCAGTTACACATTACATTTTGCATGGTACTAAGCTTTTTCTGCAGCAGTTTATTTCTGCTACAAAAGACGTGATACTGCCTATTACAGGTCACTGAAAGTACTGCGTTTTGCCCTTACTCACCCAAACTTGTCAACAAGGCTACTTTAAGTGAATGCGAGTTCCTTAGCAAGTATTTGTGAATCAGATGTGTTTTATATATGAGATGAGGACATGACTGCAGCCGGCAATGAGGCCCAAACCAGCAATTTTCACTGTAAGGTATCTGTACTTTTACTCAAGTATGGTTTTTAGGTACTCTTTACAGTACAGTACAGTGTTTCAAATTCAAAAAGAAACACACAACCTGTGCTGAATGAAAGAAAAGAAACTGATTAAAAGACTGAATCCTATACTTGGTAATTATGTAATGTAGTGAGACATTTATAATCAATTATTTGTAGGCTGGTCATGCTATTGACCAGGAATGC
>NW_015539887.1:375559-383873 GCF_001515605.1 Sinocyclocheilus anshuiensis
CCCCCCCCCCCCCCCCCCCCCTTGAAAATGTTCTAAACTTTGAAAGGAAACAGCTTTTTAGTTTATGTTAGTTAAAAGCAAATTGAAGCTAAATAAAGGCTGGAAAAAATGGTCAAATATAGACATAAAAATGGGTTGCGAGGTGTGAATTTGTTTTCCACATTTCAGATGAACTGTTTACCACACCAAGTTCCACTGCCAATGTTTTGTGCACCAGTGGACAGTATGCAAAGTAAGCAGGGTAGAAATGACTGTGAGATCGCCTGCCTTTATGGTGGTTTGACTGTAGGTGTGCTGTTTCCTGAAGGGTACATAGTAGAAATAGCTGCACATTAAGCCCTGAAATTGCTTAATTCAATTTATCTTTAATTGTCTAGCTGTACAGTAATATCAAAAAATAAAATGTCTACGTTGATGTCAACGTGCTAATGTGTGATCATTTAATCATTTAATGTAATAATTTAAGCAAAAAAAGTTTCATTAATAAATGAGTTCAAATGCACATTTCAAACCACAGATGAACATGAGATATAGATTACAATCGAATATGTTGCATGAAGAAACATGCATGCATGATTTTCCTGATTACCTTGATGTAATCCGTTCTGTAGTGGGTGGAGAATCATCCACAGTGTGGGCGAATGAGACTGGGCGGTATGCAGGCCAAACCACACCAGAGAATCACCAAGTACCCTCTTTTGCTGAAAGCTGTTCAGAAGACCACAGAAGACCAACCCACCAAAAACGCACTTGAAAGAATGGTGAGACTGTGACACAGTCGTGATGAATTGCATCATACACTGTACATTTAATTTGTACTATTTAAAAAAAATACTAAGTGCATTCATTATGAAAACGACATAAGTTACTAAAAAAGTAATCATTGGCCTTTGTGTTGTCACTTTACTAAAGCAAAATGACTCTATGAGATGGAAAATTTTATTTTTTTATTTAAATATTTAAAATAAGTAAATGTAAAAAAAAGTCTTTCTTCATGTAATTCTAGATGGACTAGATGATGGTGAGATCAAAAAATGGTTTAAATCTATTTGCTGTTGTTGGACAAAATACTAACATCCTTTAAGGATTTGAAGCATGATTATAATGAAATGAATAAAAAAGATTTATACTTTGCAAACACTTTGCAATGCAGTTGATGCAGCCTGTGCTGCTGTCATTAAAGCAAAAACTGGGACAAATAAAATACATTCCACTTATATTGTTATTATGAAAAGAATAATAATCAGACGAAGTATGAAATAGAAGAAAAATAGAGGCACTTTCACTAGTTGGTCTTAATTACAGTAGTATTATGTGTGAAATATCACACCATGAAATGATCATGTCAGATTAAAGACTATGAGAAAAGTCAAACTCTTGAGCTGCATTGCCTTTGTTATCAGCTTTGTAATCTCCGTCTCTCTATACACCTCTCACTCTCTCTCTCTTGAATATGAGCTGCTTGCCCAATCTTTATTCTATCATTGAAGTTAAAGATAAAGATCTCTCACTCACTGTCTCTTTTTCTCCTGCAGTTGTACAGTGTCAATCATTTTCTAGAATCTATCAATGGCTATTTGCAACTGAAAGAAGATACTCTGGCCCTCTCTGTTGCTGCTCAAAGAATAGAGGAATGCAAAATAGAAGGTCTGAGTGAAGAAATAGACAAGGTAAACAACAAAAAAATCTTGAATACCATAAATTGTACACGCTTTGCTTATATAAAAAAAGGCTAACAGAAAGATCTCAACAACAGTATGTTCGTGAGTTCTGCTGCTTTGATTTGATGAGCCCGGTGAGGGGGGTGGGACCAAATGTCATACGGAAGCAATTAATGGAAGAAACGTTGAAGGTCAGAATAAGAAAGGACACCAAGGCAAGTGAAAAGACAAACAAAGCCAATGTGATGTATTAATCATTTTTGTTTTGAACTCATAATATCAGCTTTAATTTCTGGTTATGTTAGGAGCTTGTGGTCCTGCTCTTCACTGATGTGTTGTTGATGACCAAAACGCAGAAGAAATCAGACAAGCTGAAGGTAGTGCGCCCCCCTCTGCCTCTGGAGAGAATACACTGCATTGAGCTCAAAGATGGATGTGAGTGTGAACACTAACTCCTACATTTAACAATCTCACCTTTCAAACAGAATGTTTTAAACTGGGCTCTCATCAGTATGAAAGGACAGTTAATATGTATGGGCCATATTTTTGCTTTAATATGGCAAAATAAAACATTAAACACATTCTGAAATCTTCATATGTATATTATATACTTTAAACTGTACCAAAAACATTTGATACATCATACGTATTTTATCATATGCACCACACTGTGAGAAAAAAATCTGCAGAAAAACTGAGAACTTACAGGTAATTTTCTGCCAGGACATTATCAGTTAAGTTTACAAACATTTTTTAACCCCAAAACACAATGTGTAATTTAAAATACTATCACTAAAATCAATTTCTTTATATTAACACCGCATGGGTCTGTTTTAACTGACTTTTGTGATTACTATATACAATGTGGTCCCAACATCTGAGAACTGAAAATCTAGGATTTTAATTTTAAACCATAAGCATATAGTTTACCATAAACAAGTTTTAGGATTATCAATAATTTTAAAAACTAAATATTTAGGAGTTTCCCACTTTTTAGGTCACTAAACAAATAAGCAAATCTGTGACATTGATCATTCAAACTCCTACTAAAGGTCATGTTTTTCTTTTCATTGAAGAACAAGATGTCTGAACGGTGTTAAATTATGCTGGTTTTACCTCAACTTTATGCAGTTTGAGTGCTGCTGTCACTATTAACCTAATAATAAGAAAGTATTGAATTAATTTTAATATTTTAATCCAACTTTTCACTCAAATTGTTGTGCTAATACAATTTTTAAAAAATGGTCAATGAGCCTTATATGCATGTAGAAATGTGTAAATCAGTTTGTTTTAGTTTCTATATACTGTAAAGTAACAAAGGGAGTCTTGGAGAGCAAGGGTAGGATTCAATTGCAGTTTTTAATAAAGTGATAATCATGAAGACACAAGAAACCATGGCATAAGACAGAACTACAACCTAAAAGTGTAATATACTGCAGCAAAAGCATGAAGACACAGAATGCATTACTTACAACCAGTCAGTTTCAAAATGCACATAGATTTTCCACATGGAAAAGGCTTTCAAATAGCTCTATGTAATATAGCATACTATTCTTAGCATGTCAGGGCACAGCATGGCATATTACTTGATAAGCTGGTTTCTGATTGGCTTTTTGAGAAGGTGTGTCAAATACCTGCTCATGCAAGTCCTGGTACATTGTCACATAAGATTCATTATGATTATGTAATTGTGAATTCAAACATGCACATTAACTGAACATGGAATTTGAAGTCTAGTGCACATTATTACCTCAAGAGAACTTAGAACAGAAACGTTTTTTTTCCTATAAATATTTATTATATGAAGCTAGATTAATTCTCACACTATGTCTATTTCTCCCCTCTTTGCTCTGTCTGGTAGATTCGTTTGTGCTGGTGGAGGTTGGTGATCTAGGTTGTGCTGTCAGTGTGAACTTCCTGTCCACACCCAGTCCAGACAGCTGCGCGTCATGGGTGTCTGCTCTGCGTGAGACTCAGGTACTTGCATTCCTCTTGCAGCAAACACACTCGACACCAGTGCGACAGGATATACAAGCCCAACCCTGAAAAAATTTAATTAGTTTTTTTCCAAAATGAATTCTTTGTACCTTCTACTTTTGCCACTTTCCACGAATAGGGTACAAAATATTTGTTATGACTAGGAAAATGTTGACTGTTGATCTTAGGAGCTGCTCAAACTAATTTATATACAATTTATTTATTTAGTTGAGTTTTATTCTTCATTTATTTTAAATGAGGTTTTGCATTTTTTTTCAACCCTGTTGCCACAGATCCTAGAAATTCTATTAATAATCATTGAATTAAAATCTAAATTAAATAGACAAAATATATGAAGTAATAATAATAATAAACTATACCAGAATGGGTAACAGGGTTGAACGTAACAGGGTTGTGAATTTAGCCTAAATTACACTGTCACTCAGTTAGGCTAGTTAGACTTACAATATATTGATTTATAGTTGTTATTAAACTTCTATTTAATAAACGAAAGAAAACTATTTATTGATAGTTTATTTTTATTAAGTAACAGAGTAGAAAGTAACAGGGTTGCAGATTTTCCCTACGATTAAGCTGCCACTCAGTAGGGACCTATAAGGTTGTGCCTCACAAATGCAGTCAATATTACAATTTGTCGAATTTGAGAATATTGAATGATAATATTTACTTTTCTTCACTACATGCTTTAAAAAGGAACTAATGTACTTGGGGGAAATCATGCAGTAATATAGGTGCATGTACAATGTGGCAAACAGGTAATGCCTATATGACACTGTATTGACATTTTATTTATGTTTCTGGTAATTAAAACTAGTTAATAATTTCTGAGGAGAAAAACATGAGATTTGTGCATTTAATGTTTAACTAAATAGTAATTGGAGTGTGTCATTGTATCATTGAAAGTGACTTTTATATACCATAATAGACTTTATGTGCAGTGGAGCAGAATACTGTATCAGAACGTCAAATATAGTTGAATAGTTTGTAACTATAAACTGATTCTTGTTGATGATCACAGGTGGCCTTAGAGACCTTGAGGAAAAATGAGACCAACAAAACACTGAAGACAACAAGTACGACAGAGTTTGGTGGTTCAGAGAGACCTCCCATTCAGGACAAAATGTCTGACAAAGTCATAGAGGATCCTTATGGCCAATCAGTTTCTGATAGATCTGATAGTGATTTTGACCCAGCTGAGTTGGTGAGGCTATATTCTTTCCATAGGCGCAAGTCTGAGACAGAAATGTTGATGGAAGAAGAACAAAGTAAAGTTCAGCAGCTGCCAGAGGATAGCAACTCTCCGCTGATTGGTCAATCGAATGATCAGAGCCAATCAGCTCATGCGCCAAAGACTAATTCAGCTGGATTAAAAACTGAAGAAGGAAGAAAGCAGTTGGAAGAGGAAGAGGCCCCATCTAAAAAAATATCAGAAATGCGAGTTACATGGAAACGTGGACGACGGTCATCTGTAAATTCTACTGACGTTACACAACAGGACTTACCTGTGAGAAGCCAGTCGAATGGATCATACTTGTTGATGCCTGGTGGAGATGTGGAGAAAAATAGCACTTCTATTCAATCCCTGCCAAGCACTTCTGCATCAAACAAGTCTCTAATAACTGCATCATCATATGGGGCAACTGCAGAAACAGGGGAACCAATGCATCAGGATCCAGATGATGACTCTGAAGAAATCAGGAGAAACTATTTATACAGTCAGTCAGGAGATGACCATGGGCTCCTCAAAGAATCAGGTAGGTTCTCCAGGAAACTGAAGTCTCCTCGCCTTCGGAGGAGACGTCCAAATAATTTGCAACCATCTGTTCCCTCAGATATTTCCAGCACAGATGTGAACGGATTGGAACTTACTCTCAATGCAAACTCCAGTGGAAACCAGAGAAGAGGATTCAACCCTTGCATTAAACCCCAGGATTCCCACCGAGTGCTAAAGCTGAGATCTCTAAAAAACAACCATGGAACGGTATGGAATGTTCCTGAAAAAAGATTGTCACCAGACCCTCAGACGCACTCTGAACCCAAGCAGACGCGTGATGGGAACGTTCAAATGAAACCAATCAAACTGAAGACACAGAGGAGCGTCTCCATCCCAGAGATCAGCTCCTCTCAGAGTTCCCTTCCACCTTCTCACAGACGCAGCCCCTCGCCCCCACCAGGCCTGGGCCCCCAGCTTCACCCTTCTCCACTCCAGGGCCTGCTGCAGAGGGCAAAGGAACGGGAAAGAGGACGTGGACTGGGAAAAAGAGAGGGAAAGAAAAAAACTTTATCTCTACAAAATTCTCCTACTGTTTCTGCCTCTCCATCACCGTCGGTCAGTGAAGGAGAGAGAGAGGCAGAAAGAGAGGAATCAGCAGTAGCCGGTATGATATCTGCTCATGGATGGATAGAGGGGAACGTGGATGGAAGTGAGGATGAGATGAAAGAGAGGTGAGTCTACAGGTTGTCTTCTCTTCTCAATGAGTCACTGCTAAATGTGAAAGCACAATCTGAAAACAGTTCTTAGCAGGGTTGTATCATGAAGAATCAAAATTTCTTCGTGATCTTCTGAGATGAAAGAGTTTGTTGTACTTTAAAAACATCAGATGGCGTCATGCAACCATTTTTGGGGAACCGGATTCTGTTCTGGCTACTTATTCTAAAAATGCAAAAAATTCTATTTAAATCCTAACCTAACATATTGTATGATGTTGTTGTTGTTTTAACTGGACTAACAGTGATCACCTTGTTTTTTTGCATAGATATAGCTTTTGCATTTTAATAGTCAGTAATTTTGTGTTAATATGTGTTAATAAGTGAGGGATGATAGGTCATGATCCCGGGATTTTCAGTTTATTTTCTGATACATGGCCCACTAAGGTAAAAGTAAGGTTATATATATTTAATTAAATTAAGTTGTTGATTATAATAGAATGTTTGTAATTTAACTTTGTATAATATACAATATCAATTATAATTTACATCGAAAGGAAGCATAGCAGCAAAAAAGGGTCAGAGAGATGATGGAAAATTATGAAATAAACTTAAGTATAGCCTATAAGTATATTTTAATTATTTTATATATTTTTTATGTTATTAGCATTGAATATCAATTATGAAATAATATGCAAAATATGTGATAAATATATGCATAAATATGTGATATGACCCCTATAAATCCTACTGCATCTGTCGAGTTTAAAACTCAACGTTGAATGTGTATTTGTGTGTGTGTAATTTTTTTTGCTTAAGATATAAATATTCTTTCCTTTTAAATTAACCCCAAAAATAACCTTAACTGTCCAGTGGAAAATCAATCATTTTCATTTTAAGTATATTTGTTCCATTTGTGAGATATGACTGTAGAGAGTCCTTACTGCGTTGCGGAACTTGACAGTTTCATGTGCGTTATTTCTTCTCTCTGCCCACACGCACAATTCATCTGTGTACTGTTATATACAATTCTTTCTAAATTATTACATTCAATAATTGGAAATGGAAATTGTATTCAAATTTGACAACATCATTGTCCTAAAATAATATATTAGCACTTGTTACTTCTTTTGGATTATAGACAAGTTAGTTCTTCATTAGGACCATTAGGAGTCAGGCTTTCCCCTGAAAAATAATTGCATGCAATGATATTGCACTTAGAACACGTCTTTAAAGGGGTCATATGATGCTGCTAAAAAGAACATTATTTTGTGTATTTGGTGTAATGAAATGTGTTTATGTGGTTTAAGGATAAAAAAACACATTATTTTCCACATACTGTACATTATTGTTTGTCCTCTATGCCCCGCCTTTCTGAAACGCATCGATTTTTACATGGCTCATCGGTCTGAAAAGCGAGGTGTGCTGTGATTGGCCAGCTATCCAGTGTGTTGTGATTGGCCGAATACCTCAAGCGTGTGACAGAAATGTTACGCCCCTTACCATACTGTGATGCCGTGTCCCAGCAGGAGCGACGAGACAAAAACATTAAAACCTATTATAAACGAGGTATTTGTTGCATCCAGTGGGGACATAATTACGGTTTATAGTGACTTATACTGTCTTTTTATGCGTTGCGTTGCATCGCGCCGCGTAAACATAAAACCATTTCTGCATTTGTGATTGGAGAAATGACAAACAACAAGCGCTACTCTACACTGCTCAAAACTCGTGTTTGAACCGTCAGTGGCAAATTCTTTAAAAAACTTACTTACAGGCTGTGAGTCAGAAGCGCCAGACTGTCCTTGCAAAGTTGGAACTGCCCCACTTTATAGCATCATATGACCCCTTTAATAACTCATCAAAAGCTATGTAATGCTCAGTACAGATGAGTTAATGTACATATTAGAAACACATTAATTAAATTTGCATGGCATTTCAGATTATTTCAATGCAGCTTGAGCTTTCGTATTCATGGTTTTCAATTAGTGGACCCCTGAGAGTCTTTAAAGGTGGTCTGTGGTAAAAAAAATAAAATAAAAAATCTTGACATTTCTAAATTTGAACACTACTTCATAATCACTACTTACAAATCTAAAAAAGTTTTTTTAATATATATATATATAAAAGGTCTTTAAAGAGGAAAAAAACAGCATTTTTACTATATATATATATATATATATATATATGACCCTGGACCACAAAACCAGTCTTAAGTCGCTGGGGTA
>NW_015539887.1:383980-389941 GCF_001515605.1 Sinocyclocheilus anshuiensis
TATATACTTTTAGTTAATAATAATCAAATGTATTCATTATTTTATTAATTATCACCCCTTTTTTGCTAAAAATGACATTTTACTGCAGTGAAAAAAAAGTGTCAGATTTCTTTGAAACAATTTTCACTCACAAATAATTACAAAGAAACACCAAGTAACACAGAACTGAACATTCAATTTTTAAGGAAAAAGACTAGAATAGGATTTTCTTGTAAACATTGTTTTGTTTTATTTACAACTTTGAAAAATCATTTTCTACAGTGTAGAGAAGAAAGGACATTAACCTTTACTTTTTTGAAGACATTTCTCCATAAACCACTGTTCTCTCCCTTGAAGCAATAATGTCCTAGAGGGCATCAGCGTGGACTGGCCAGGCTGGTGTTTTGATGATGAGGAGGTGTTTGACTTTGAGGACTTTGAAGATGAAGACTGGTTTGACAAGAAGCTGACCACAAATGAGCCCAGTAGGTCCGAGACGAAACCATCAGAGAGGCCAGATGAAACAGAATGTAGTGAGGTGTAGTCTATTAAACGTGTAAAAAGTGTTTGGAGAAATGTAATATATAAAGTTCTTTTGTGTTGTTTAATGATTATGTAGCATGACTATTATAGTCAAATATATTTGAGTGATACATACAGCCTGCACAAGGTTTTTTATGACAGATCGATTAATATTGTGTCTATTGTTATTATTATATTTACTTACATTTATCTGTGTACAGAATGTTTTCTCTGTATGGCGATATTAAGAACCTGTTTATAATGTATTTACTGTGCAAAAGAAACAAAACTAAATTAAAACATGAGAAATTAAGTATGTTTTCCCTTTATTGCTTTATTTACATAGATTTTAAATTCGTATTTGAAAACATAATTGCACCAAAATTAGTTTTTACAAAATGTATACATTTATATTTCAGTGATATATTTACAGTTTAAATGGACTGCTACAATTGTCTGCATTTAAAACACACTCACACACACATCCACATAGGCACACACACACACGTTTACACACACACTGGTTTGGGATCTCCGACACAAGCTTCGGCCATTTTTGGCCTGCTCCTCTCTCTCTGCTCTCGTTCAGTGGCGGCCTGATGGACGATGGTTTCCATCGCAGGGTAAAGAAGGATCATCTTCTTCTGTAAGGAGGAATAAATGAGATGAATATGAGAGACGAGATGCAAATAACCCACACTAAATCTATTTTAGAGAGCTGTCTTTTGCAGCATTGAAATATCAGTATCAAGTAAGCATGAAGCAATGCATTATTAAATCAAGACTTGAGGAGACTGAAACATACCCGGCGATAGTTTCTGTACATCTGGAACAAAACCACGAATATCGCCAAGAAGAAAAACCCTAATCCCATCACCATAGAGGTTTTGTTGCCAGAACTTGAATTTACGCTCTTTACAGCACCTGGAAAAAATAAACAAAACAGAGAATCAATCAAAAGGTACTGCTTCTAAATCTGCTCCTAATTAAAATTAGACTAATTTATGTATTTTTGTAATGACTTCACAGCATGCTACTTTTATTAATTGGTATGCAAATGCTTATGCAAAGATCATTTACTGTAATATAACTGCTCTACCTACCCATCACATGAAGTTCATAAGTCGCGTTCCCCAGAACTCCATGCTTCCCGTAGTAGCGGCAAACCAATTCACCAGCATCTTTCTCATTCAGTTCTTGAATCCTGAAGCTCTTTGTCCTTTGAACAGAGGTCACCGTTTGAGTGTCGTTTGGGCCGTAATTCACACGGAGCCACTCATAGGAAGTGATCTGGCTGGAGTTGCTGAGATGGCAGGTCAGGGTCACGGGTCCGTCACCACCGGATGATGAGGATCTCAAAACTAAACAGAATTCAGAGAGAAATTCAGCATTCAGTAAATTCAGAATACCACAAACCAGAAGTTATTAGGAGATGAACACCATTTGGATGATTAAAAGCTGATTCTAAAAGCATTTGAATGCTGATAACTGAAGTACTATTTAACATTAAATTGTATTTACAATTTTATACATATATTATTATTATTATATTAAAACTATATATATATAGCCACTTCACCCAGTATTCTGAGTGTTCTAGTGATATATTATTCTTCTCACCTCGAGCTACAACTAGCTCCATCCTTCTTTGTACTTTATTACTCTCTCCATTCAATCCCTTCATCATTCCTGAGCATGTATACATCCCTTCATCTCCATCCTCCACTCTCTGTATAGTAGCTGATGCTGAGGGCCCAGCAGACTCGTGGAAAGATGCAGGGAGAGGAAGAGGAGAGTATGATGTTGTGGAGGTTCTGTTCCACATCACAGTGTATGGGATCAAACCATCAGTAAAGATGCAGGGCAAGGAGACGGAGGAACCGACAGCAGCGTACACCACTGAAGAGTTATCCTGAGGAGTGACGATTCCTGGAAAACCAACGGGTAACGGTGGATGAGCGACTCTTGCAGACATCATTTGAAAGAAAAAGCTGTTTTTTTTTTTTTAAACGGACGCTCACCTTTGACCTGTAGGGATGTGGTTGCCTCTACCACTCCACCATTGTATGCAACCTGACAGGTCCAGTCTCCTCCATCTTTTTCAGACACGTTGGAGAGGCTGGTTGTCCTTGTTAATTTGCCGTTTCGTTTCCAGTTCATTTGTACAGACTGTGTCCCAGGACTGACATGGCACGTAGCCTCCGTTATTAAGCCCTCAACCACTACGGCAGGAGAAAATGACGCTGCGAAGAAAGAGAAAATATTACCGATAAGGCTTCCAGATGACTTAACAAAGAATGAGTGATATTCTTGGTTATTACCTCTTACAACTCTGAGATTGATGACCTTCGCCATCCGAATCTTTCCCTCAACTTCACAGATGTACTTTCCTCCATCTTCGATTGTCGCTTCAGCGATGTGAAGGCTGTAATCAGCCTTTCCGAAATTTGGGACGGGACAGTTAGCACGTGGAGGGTCTCTGACCGGACGAAACTCTAACCCGCTCTTCTCTCGCCGCCAAACTGTCTTCAGGACACTATGAAATTGAGAAAGAGAGCGAGATATTAAAATGCTGATTGTCAGGTTTTGGATAGTTGTGTTTATGGATGGATGGATGGATGAAATGTTCTTACTTTCCAACTATCCTGCTCCAGTAGACTGCAGTAGGATGTGAGAGCGCAGAAGTCTCATCTATACATGGCAGCACTGCTACAGAACCATGAGCTACAAAAACTTCATGTTCCTGACACTGAGCACCTGCAGAACACAGAAAGATGGCACATTTATATCTACACAAAGAATTTAAAACTAGGTGAGAGAGATAAATCAATATTTTACTCATTCACTGTACTCTTAAATGACATGCTCACCTTCAAAAACCAGCGCTAACCCCAGAATCACCAGAAACGGTTTCTTATTCATTTTTAGCTCTTCCAAGCAGATGTTTCTTTTTCTTTTATCTTCTAGTTGCTTTCCCCTAAAAACCCTTGTGCATTTAATCCCGTCTCTCAGTTCATGTGTGCCGTCTCTGGTCTTTGTTCTTGATTATATAGTGTTGTGTGTGGTTGCAGTGTGGTCGGGAGGAGTTGCTCGCTGTAGGTAGTTCCTCTTCTTCTCTGCTTCTCAACATCACATGACTTCTGAAGATGCATGTAGAGAAACTGTTGATGTGCGGTCTGACTGACGTACTTTGGAAAAAGTTAGAGAGAAAGAGATATGCTCAGAGAGTTATAGAACGAGGGAGAGGCAACTCTTGGGGTTGAATTCTCCCACGGATTCACCAGGTCTATCTTGAATTTTCTCTCACCACGTGAAAAAGTTGATCTGAAAGTATGTCAAACTTCAAAGAATGGAAACAAATGTGTTGATATAAAACAAAAAAAGTAACATGGAAAATTTACACAAGCAAGAATGTCTGTGTTTATAAATAATTAGGGTACTACACTTTATTGTGTGTGTGTATATATATATATATATATATATATATATATATATATATATATGTTTTGTTATATTTGTTATATTAAATATACAACCTTGTCCCAGGGAGTGATTTTTACCCAATCTAAAACATTTAACTTTTTTTACATTAAAAAGTTTTTTTTTACATTTTTGTCACATTAAAACTGCCCTGGAAAATTTTAACTATGCCTTCATCATTTACTTTTGCTCTTTTTCAGAAGAATTTTATGTATAAATTTTGCTATATACTGTATATATATACATTTGTAATTGAATTTATCTGCATGGTGCTTTACACAATGCATATTGCTTCAAATCAGCTTTACCCAAAATGCATGCACTGTAAGAAAAAAATACATAGAAAACTAGAGCAGAAAATTACAAGTACATTTTCTGTTACATTTACAGACATTTCCTTCAACCCTAAAACACCACACAACGCAATGAGTCTGAAAATATGGGTAGAACACCTGTAAAAAATACACAAAATTCCTTCACATTAACATATTAGGCTGCATTTTTATAGAGTTTTTTAGAGTGTGTATGTATGTATATATTATCATTAGCAGTAGTATTTGATATTGTAATTTTATTTGCACATTTACATATTTGCATACTGTATACTTGCCAAGATTTTCTATTGCATGCAAAGACAGCATAAATAGATAACAAACAGAAATAATTTAGCCAAAATATAAATAAGTTATGCTGTTTTAGCATGCAAGAAAATGCATGCCTTTGAGGATATAAAGGCATATCCTCTTTATATATTTGAGGATATATAAAGAGGCATAGGGAGAATCAATAAATTATGAAGAATTGTCCAGATTACATGTAATCAGTTACTACCCAGCTCTGTATATATATATATATTTTTTTTTTTGTTTGTTTGTTTGTTTTGTTTTGTTTTTTCACGTTTTGTTATGCTGCAGCCTTATGTTAAACTGCTTTAAATTAATTTTTTCCCCTTATCAATCTACACTCCATACATCATAATGACAAAGCAAATAAGAGGTTTCTAACATCTTTGCAAATTTATTAAAGACAAAAAAAAACTTAAATGATTCCATTGCATACGTATTCATACCCTTATCTGGGACAGTTGAAATTTAGCTCAGGGGCATTCATTTTGATTGTAAATGTTACCACACTTTGAGTGAAGCTAACCTGTGGCAAATTCAATTGAATGGGTAAGATTTGGAAAGGCACACACGTCTGAATAAAAGGTCTAATAGCTGAAAATGCATATTAGAGCAAAGACAAAGCCCTGAGGTAAAAACAAACAAACAAAAAAAATGCCTGTAGAGCTCAGAGACAGGATTGCATCAAATCACACATCTGGGAAAGAGTTCAGAAAAAAATCTGCTTGCATTGAAGGTTCACAGAAGCGTGTAGTCTCCATTATCCATAATGGAAGACGTTTGGAACAAACAGAACTCTTCCTAGAGCTGGCCTCCTGGCCAAACTGAGCAATTGATGGAGAAGGGCTTTGGTTAGTGTGGTGACCAAGAAGCTGATGGTCACTCTAGTTGAGCTCTATGATCATATGTGGAGACAGGAGAAGCCTACAGAAGGACAAACATCACTGCAAAACTCCACCGATCTGGGCTTTATGGTGGTGTGGCCAAACTCAATCCTCTCCTCAGTGAAGATGAAGAGTGGCTTATAGACAACTCTGTGAATGTCCTTGAGTGGCCCAGCCAGAGCCTTGGATTGAACCCAATCAAATATTTCTGGAGAAACCTGAAAATGTGCATCTGCCCCCATCCAACCTGACAGAGCTTGAGAGGTAAACAGGTGAGGTGAAGAATGGCAGATAATTGCCAAATGCTGACGTGCAAAGCTTGTCGCATCATACCCAAACATACTCGAAGCTGTAAAGCTAAGTACTGAGTTAAGGGTTTGAATACTTATGCAAGTTAAGTGACGTAACATGTGGCCAAGTATGGTGACCCATACTCGGAATTAGTGCTCTGCATTTATCCCATCCAAAGTGCA
>NW_015539887.1:389989-404517 GCF_001515605.1 Sinocyclocheilus anshuiensis
CCCCCCACCTACAATCCCTGCCGGTACGAGACTCGAACCCACAACCTTTGGGTTATGAGTTCGACTCTCTAACCATTAGGCCACGACTTCTACAAAGTCGTGACAGTTCTGTTTTTGCTATGCCATTATGGTGTATGGAGTGTAGATCGATGTGGAAAATGAAGGGGTTTGAATACTTTCGCAAGGCACTATATATAGGTTATATGAATGCAAACACAGCATAAATTATTTATTTGTACTGAAACTAACCCACCCTTAACCAATGGGTAAAAACACAGATGGCATGTGTAATTTTAGCCTGCATCATGGCATCATTGTTTGTTTATGTGGTTGTGTAAGTGTGCTTTCTGTTAAGTCAGCCTAGTATCAGAGCTGAGCTTCGGAATGCATTTGATTCAGCCGTTGATATGCGGATGTGCGATCAGCATATTCTAAAACAGCACCACTTCCAGTAAAGGCAGAGAGCCTGTGTGCGAGTGACATGAATATGGGGGCTGGAGTTGTTTTGATGAAGAAAAGAGTTTGTGGCTGACTCAGTCACTCCCTTCCCATTTTTGCTTTGTTTTTCACTCCTCCTATCTCTCACAATCCAGTTCAAGAAGTAGTATCTTTTGTAGTTTTTTTAGCATGCAGTGTACGACTCATAATCAGAAGCATCTAAACATCAAATTTCCATCCCTTTTGTAAAGCAACCCACAAAAAAAGTTTGTGTTTAGGCTCTTAATTTAATTTCAGTTCAGTGAATTTCATTAAATGAGATACAAAATATTAAGCTAAGTGACTTATCCAAACAAATGTTGATTTTCCCAGAACTAACTTCTGAGCAGTTTTTGCACTGACTTTAACCAAATGATCTCAACTTGTTTATTAATGGATTTGTGAAGTTCTCACTGGTGTTCAGTATAATCATCACATTTACTAGCCTATAGGTTTGTTTTATTAACATTTGGCAACCAGAAAGTGTATATCTCTCGATATCTTAAAAACTGGATTTCCGAGGCCGCTCTACACCAGCTCAGTGACGTCTGAACTTTTAGCCAAGTGGAAACAGTAAGCTGGCAATTGAATATGCAAATATGTAAATCCATGGAAAAAGCAGCAGGTAGGTATGCATGCCTTCATGAAGTAAAGTATGGGAGGATAACCGCAGATCTTCAGACTCTTTCATTCTTAGATTCTCATAATTTCCCTCCTGTCTGTATCTTGTGAGTTCTCATGCCCATCAGGACCCCATTTCACACAAAAACATCCAAAATATCAACCTTGATTGACGCGAACCGCTGCTATGTATCTGGGACATGTTATGGTTACATACAGCGCACAGATATCAGCGTTCACTTTAATGCTCTCCTTCTCTTCAGATCAGAGGGGGCGATATGAGAAAGTGATGGGGTCTTTCCTATTTAGTGTATGTGGCTGATACGGCTGATTTGAATAACAGGAGAGCTGGGGAAGACCTTTGTGAGCCCCTTTGTGATGTGCATGGAAAAAAGAGAGAGTCATGAGTGGGAATATTATATGCATGCAGATAGCAGCGAGAATGGAACGTATTAACACTGATTATGCTTGATGGAGGGATTATGAGAGAGAGATATTACATATTCCTTCCCCACTGACCCCATCAGTCATTTTCTCAGAAGAACAGACACCAACATTCTCCAGATTCATCTGTCTCACTCTCAATGTTGAATTTAATTATTATTTACAATTATTTGAATATGTACTTTATTTCATTTGAACATACTTTAGCAACATACTTTTTGAACATACCCATGCATAATTGTTAAATGCATTTTCCACATGGAGAAATTAAATATGGCAATTTTAGTGACAGCAAGTGGCAAGGAGTAGCACAAGTTCTTACTAAAGTTGTCTCTTAGTATTGTAGTTTTTCATTTTAAAACCATAAAATAATTTAAACTTTGCCTTAAAATGGTAGTTAAAATATTATTATTATTATTTTTAAAAAATTGTAATTTTCTGCCAGGACATTATCTGTTTACATATTTCTTTCAACTGTAAAACACAACACAATGCAATACGTAATTAGATTAATAATAATTTAATAAAGGTAAAACAAATACATATGAAAAATGAAAAAAGTTGTAATTGTTAATTATGTAAAAAAGCAGTAGTGTGATTATTTCCAATTTGCTAAACGTTAAAGATGTTCGATATATATTGCGATTCAATTTGTAAATATATGTATGATTGCAAAATGTAATATTATATTTTAATTATATTCAATATTTAAAAGAGTGCATTTAGAATGAAATGGGTATTGTAAGAGGCCTTATATGCATATTCATAAAAACCCAGTGCCACATTTTATTCAGAAAGCCATGCAAAGTGTGGTTTGTAAGAATTTGTTATGTAATGTATTGCAGCCCAAAGTTCCATGAAAGCCAACAGTGGATCAAATGAGCTCACAGTTTCATTTAAAACTTTGAATCACACAGAACTTATTCGAAACAGAGGTTTATGAATAGATAATCATGACATACAAAGCATACGAGTCTCTGAGCGTCAGTCTGTCAGCAGATTTGTCTGCCACTTACCGTTTCTGACATCATGGCATTGATGGGTTTCATCTAGAAAGTTTTGTCCTTATATAGAAAACCCAAAATGTGTTTTAAATTCAACAGACTTCCGTGTGATTTGTTCAAGAGTTTTAGAACCTGCTATTCACAAGGGCTTCAGATTATGTAATTTAAAACCATTTAGAAATGAAGTTTGAAATTATCAGTGGAAATTCAGAAATTAATATTCATTGTTAGTTATCATGATACCATCACATGTGGCCGAAACTGCTCATAACTGCCTATTGAAATGTTTAATTTGTCCTCTATGTACTGGAAATAACAACCACAGATTTGCAGATCAAAGGCAGTCAGCTTCTGAAAAGTGTTTACTCACCAATAGCAAAACTCCTTTGATTACCGGCCAAGCACTTCACATCATTTTTGTTTCCACATACTTCTGCTGTCGCATTGCTCATCTAAGTTGCACAGTTTTACTTCTACATTTGCATGGTCATCCTACAAATGTCAACAATTTTGCATTTTTATTGAGGGCATTACATTTTCTATGGCTTTCTCTCAAAACCTCTGAAGTGATCTGCATTGACTGAAATAGTTCTGTACTTAAAACTGTAATTTATTTAAACTACAAAGTAAAAAAAAAATTACCATTCTTGCGCGGATTTATTTACTTTTTTTGGCGGGGGGAAACTGACATGCCATTGCAAACAGTGACAATGCCATACAGTCCCACTCTACTTCATCTCAAACTAATTTTCTTACTGGACCAGTTTATTGCCTTCCATAAAGAGTTTAGAATATTTTTACTTTTAAAAATGTATTTTACCAATGATATATTACTGAAATATGTTGCAAAAAAATTAGGTGATTAAAATAGCACAAAACTTGCCTGATAAGATCATTTAAAAAACACTTTTTCCTCATGAATTTCTAAAATTGTGAGCTAAATTAGATATTTACACATTTATATCTCACTCGGAAATTTTTCATAAATGTTAAACTCAAACTGCTTAGAGCTTGTTTTGTGCGAATTAAAATGGAAAATTCAAGGTTCATTCAAGGTCTGCGCACCTTTCCTCTGACGTTAACTTCTTTTAACTTGACAATTATAATTCTTAGTGATCTTCGAGTTAATTCTGAAACTGTATTGGAAAGCATGTGCATACGCACATGTACAACAAAACATTTCATCATTAGGTTTGCTTTTTCCACCTGATGTGGTTAAGTCACAGTCATTTCAGTGCTTTAGGTGCATGTAGGGTGTCAATTTCACAGTAAAGAGGATTCGAAAAGGAAAAAGAAAAGTCAGTAGACTGCTGCGAAACACTTTAAGCTTTTTTGAACGGAGCATAAAATTAGATGAACTCCAAAAGATTGTTTTTGGAATATTATCCAATCTTTATTTGCATTACAATATTGAATACAGAAAGACAGATGTTTAGTTCTTGTATCCTCGGCTGGCTCTGCGACCACGGGCACGCTCGAACTTCCTGCCTTTGGAGCGCACATAGGGTCTAGAGAACAGAGAAACATGCTTTGAGTTAAACCGTTCATCAAAATGATCAAACTCAAGTTTATGACAGCTTAAAATTAAAGTGCATATTGTTTCTTTACTTGGTATGGCTGTGGGGGGTTCCAGGAGCTTTGCCAAAATGCCTGTACACCTCTCTGGCCTTACGGGGTCCTGCAGACAAACAAGACAAGAGCATTAACAACCCTGAGCTTAGCTGAAAACAAAAAACATCTACATCGAAACAATTAATTCGGGACACAAGAATGTAAAAGAAAAAATCCTGAGGTGGTTTTGAAGACCTGAATTTGTATCCTTGCTTTACGAACACGTACCTGACAACAGAACGGTGCCCTTTCCTCTAGGTGCAGTAAGCGCCAGCTGGTCAAAGGTCATGATCTGTCCACCAGCCTTCAAGATCCTGCTACGAGCACGGTCGGTCAACTTTAGGGCACACACCTGTGAGAAGACACAGGAAAGAGAAATGAGCATTTAGACATTGAGACAGGTGCAGGTGAAAACACACCTAAAATAAGACTTCAGAAATGTTTGTACATAAAAAAACATCAAGACACAAAGCAGCAAACACAGCACCATTATTTGTATCTGATTATCCTTGTAACACAAGGTAGTTCTCAACTGTGAATCAGTGTACATTCATTTAAAGAGAAAACTCAGATATATATAATTCACATTACAATTTCCTTTCTTGCATTCTTACTTCATTTTATACTATTATATAGCAATTGCATACTTTCTATGCATACCAATACTATGCATTTACATACAGCATGTTATGAAAAACTAAGAAACATTTCAACATGAATATATACTTAATATAATTATACACATCTAATTATACACTATAATGTATGCATTTAATCTTCATTCCTAAATAAAACAAATTTGTGAAAGAGCATTTTCATGTTTTATAAGAAATTAGCTTTTAACGAAAATGCAATTAAAAAAAAAAAAAAAAGAGTACAGGCTTGTTTGTACGGCTGCATAATTTGGCCAAAAAAATGTATACATAATCACACATCACTTTGTGATTATGTATCAACAAGGCTATAAAATTATAATAAATTATAATAAATATATTCTTCTTATTACCATTTCTCAAACACATCAATAAAGAAATTAAGAAAAACATGTTAATTTCAATTTCAAAATTTTCAACCATTGTGTTTTATTTAAGGCTTCTCATTACAAGTATGGTCTATGTTGCGTTCCCAAAAGCACGGCAAACATTTAAAAAAGGAACCAAAACAATGTCATTGTGCACATATGCTGAGATACTGCTGTATCAACTGCCTTTCTATTTCTAACTTTTTCCTGCATAAATGAATCCGATTGGACAACACATGATGGAACGTGCACTGGGTCATGTTTGCATGAACTAGAGCAAGCTGAACTATGAAACTACTGACCACAAACTCAAGATCAGGGGTGCGCTTCCCAAAACCATCGTTAGCCAACTATGGTCGTTAGTTCCATTGAATTCTATTAGCAACGACGGAACTTGCAACATAGTTGCTTTCGGGAAACGCATTTCATCTCAAAGTGCTGTAAAGACTCATCATTTCTCAACCAGCAGCTTGGATCACAATAGTGGGCTTCAGCAAACTTCCAAGGGCGACTTAAGCCCTATTTGTATGATCATTTTCTTTTCATGGGAACATCTGTAAAAATAAATCTGCATGGCTCCTCAGAGATAAAACTTGTGCGTTCAGATGAAGATAAATGCACGGTGGAGGTGTGAGCTTCTCATATGGTCAGTCACACTGCTTGGACAAGTCAGAAATTAATATTTAATTTAATAACAGGAAAATTTCCTATTTATGCATTATTTAAATATCCTATTTAATAGGAAAATGTACATGCTATTGTTTAAAAGGTAAAAATTTTACTGCTACTTTTTTATTTATTTTTTTAGAAAAATTGCATCACATATCTGTTGCAATAACAGCCCGTTTCAAATGCTTCCGTGCTCCTCTTTTTGTTCCTAACAGCTCCCACTCACTGTAGTGGAGCGGTGATGAAAAATACTGTTCTTGCAGCACTGTTCTTGTGTCCATCTTTTAAAAAGCATGCAAATTACCACAAAGCACAGTTGTTACCATACGGTGCTTGCCAATGGTTAAAAAGCATTAGCAAGATTTATCCCTTCTTGTAATCTCAGAGATGTGGATTAAGATTGCAATTAAATTAAAACACAAACTTGGTGTTTGTCAAGAAAACAGTAGGTAATATCACACCAACATTCTATATTTAAGCGGCAATAAACTATAATGCTAAAATACACAAAACCAAGACGTAAACTAAAGTTATTTAGACTTTCAGTAACTATTGTTTTTATTGAACATACAAATATTAAAACTTTAAACCATTAAAAACCCCAAATTATTTACGGTTTATAAAATACATATTGACACTCCCCAATTTGTTAAAAAGTCCACTTTTTAATAGCAGAAAAAATATATTGGTCTAAATATTCCTGCGGTAGATTTATATTATTACTATTTATATATAATAAAATGATAATAAAAATATCAGAACATTAAAAAAAGTGCTAAAAGGAATCTAGACAGCATACTTTAATAAAAAGAGGACACATTTAACTATTCACTAGGGCTGCACGATAAATCGAAATGGAATCGAGATCGCGATTCGACAGAAGCTGCGATTGTCATGCGCTGAGAAGCTATGCAAACAGCTGTTATTATCGCGAACGATTTCTTCGATTTCAGAATCGCACAATAAAATCGTCTGCGATTTTTTTGCGCAACTTGTCAGTGAACTACGGCTATGTGTAGTAAATGCTGCTCCATCTGAAAGCACGTGATGATGATTTCCTGCTGATTACAGAACCGGCATTACTATCAAAGTGCGCATGACAATCGCATTCGATTAATCGTGCAGCCCTACTATTCACATTTAGCAATCACAAGGATCAATCATGCAGTTCAGTATCTCTTAAAAACAAATTTCTCATGAACACATAGTAAGAATCAGAAGCAAGACAGATGTGCAGATGTGTGGACAGACAGACCTTGAACACAAAGGCTTTATGACAATGTTGTATGATTTTCATTGTCTCGTCTTACCTTCAGTTTAGGGATTTTCTGAATCCTGACGTCATCAGTAATAGTTCCCACAACAACAGCAGTCAGGTTTTCACGGCCTTGAAGCTTCATCTGACGGATCTAGAAGCAAAAAAATAAATAAAAATACGTGTTCATCTTTTTGAACATAACAGAATGTTTACTCAAGTGACAAGGCCTAACACAACAGGGCAAACGTAAATGAGATGTGCATATTCAGGAGAAAAACTGGGGCTCAAACTCACCAGTCGGGACAAGGCCAGAGGGGGGCGGTTGGTCTTGCTCATGAAGAGTCTTCTCAGAATGACCTTGTTGAAGGGAGCATCAGAACGGCGAGACAGGAATCTGTACAACTACAATACAACAACAAAAATGCATTGGTATAAAATTAAAGCAACAAACAGACAACTTATGCAATCAGCCCTTAAGTTTCATTATGGTTCTTACCTTGACCAAGAGCCTCAGGTAAATATCCTGACTTTTGGGCTCCTTCCTGTGAACCTTACGGTCCTTGTTGTGTCTGATGTCAACTCCCTTTTAGATTCAAACACAATAATCAATTACACACAAATAAAAAGAATCATTATATAAAACGTGGAGCAGTGTCAGATTTAGCACGTTCTCAATAGATTACACTAGCAAAGAACTTAAATATTAACTAGCCACAATGATGCATATTTGATAATAATACAATATATATAATAACTATAGCTATAATAACTACAAAACCAACGTGAAATGAAGATAACTTCATAACACTCATATTAATACATTTGTCTCAAATACATTGTAACTCACGTGGCTAAGAGAACCGCATCAACAGAATAGGCTTAGCCAACACGAGTTTGATTTAGCGTCTAGGCAACTTAAATGAAAAATCAGCAAACATGTTATATCTGGGTACACAAAATCTTAATAAGACAATGACACGTTGTCGTTAGACATCTGTAAGTATTTTAACACACGACACATGAATGGGAATCTCTGCTTCGCGGCCCGATGTGCGCTAGCCGACGTTTACTTATTAAATCCACACACAATACACTACAATACACATATTTTTTTGACTTGTAGCACTATGTTATGCTTCTAAACATCATCTGCGGCAGAATTAGAAGAGATACAGCTGAGGATGGAGGTAGATTTTGGACACTGGTATATTCCATAAGAAATCAAGCTACCTACCATCTTGGACTCAGAGTGAAAAGGGAAAAGGAAAGCTCGCGAGAGGACGTATAGCGAGATTACGGAACGCCATGAGTCATGTGATAGGAAAGGTGCGTCCGGAATGGTGCAGGCTTCCTGTCATTGAAAAATCGTGCGCTTGCTGCTGGTATGGATGGTTACAGCAAGGTTTGTCATACAGAGATAACACACTTCAACATTGTTAAGTATACTATTTATTAAAAGTCATTCTAAAGCGCGTTTAACCAAACAAATAGATTAAAATGTAAGGCAAATACTCACACCAGCGCGGTCTCTATCTTGGCTACATAAAGTCTAAACGAGGGCGACTGCGAGGTTAATAATGAATACGTCTTTAGTGTAATCTTTAATGTTTTGAAGGGAAATGAAATTTGCAGGTGTTTTCAGGAAATCTTAGTGGCTGGTAGGCTAAAATTACAAAAATAAACATTTTTACTTTTAAAGGGGTCATATGATGCCATTTCAAATATTCCTTTCTCTTTTTGGAGTGTTGCAAGCTCTTGGTGCACAAAGAAGATCTGCAAAGTTGCAAAGACTAAAGTCTCAAATCCAAAGAGATATTCTTTATAAAAGTTCAGAGTCAGCCACACCTACCTAAAACGGCTCGTTCTAACACGCCCCCACGTCTACGTCACGATGTGGGAATATTTGCATAACGCCACCCAAATGTTCACGCAAAGAAAGAAGGCGTAACTTTTATTCTCGCTGTAGTATTGTTGTTGCCGTGTGTTTCGTTGTGTACCGGTATATATATTATAATTAATGTCTATTGTCCCTGATAAATAAATATTATATATTTTATATAAATAACTAGGCTATATAAATTAATAAATGCAATAATAATAATATCATTGTAGTTCCCCCTTCATATCTATAACCTGTTGTTTTATTTCAATAAATCTATAAAATCTCTCTCTTAAGCATGAATCATGAATAAAATTAAATCAGCATGAAATGAAAATTCACCCAAACTATTTTCTAAACTCTGGTTTTAGTTATTTTTGTGAATGATTCATCTGTATACTTCCCACATATCAAAATCAACAACCAATGCACCAAGTCCACATTTTTTTCTTTTTTGATAACCCGTTTTACTCTAATTTTTGTCACAGTATGGAAGTAAATATCTTTCACTACCACCATTTCGGGGGTAAGAAATAATCCAGTCCAATAGAACAAGCTAAATTATTTGCTCAGATTGCATGTTGTTTAAAACATCAGCCAGATTTATTGCATCCCTTATATGCAATATGTACATAGTTGCATATATGCATTGTATGTTGCATATGTTGATTAAAGAACAGTCCATGTTTTGGCTAAATTCAAAGCCAAGCAGCTGCAGAATAAAGCCTAAGTCAGGAAGTCACTCTTCTGTTGCTTGAAATGACACAAGAAGACAGTCCAGCCAAGAGCGACTACTCCAACAAAAACAGTACGAGCCACCGGCGGGATCAGTGAGAAGTTCACAGCCTGAGACATGAAGAATATCATTTTAGGGAGAAAATTAGGAAACTTCTTAGAAACAGATGAACAGAAGTATATGAACAAATGGATGGACTAACAGTACCTGCATTGTTGACCAATACACTACTCCAGTCTACCGGAGAGAGAGAGGAAAAAAAGTAAATCAGTGTGTCAGAATTGATCCTGAACCTTTAATATTTACATTTATGTTGAATAGTTCTAGTGTTCTTCCTGTGTTCCTTTTGGTTACCTTATAAGAGGTCCAAAATTTAGTTCTCCAGTCTTCAAGGGGATCCTCTGCGCCCTCCAATGTGCTCAGCCCTTTAGAAGTGTAATAAACACTTGTAGTAAAACATTTCCAACTATGAATTCATATGCACAGATATTTATGCGTTGATTTCGTTCAATTATGAAAGTAGAAGTGGAAGTATGATGAAAATCCCCTGGTTCTCACCAATGTAGAAAGCACTTATTGTCATAGGAGCTGCAAATAGCTGGTCCAGAAACACTTTAAGTGACACTCTTCTGATCCCTCCTCCTGGAAACATCCTCTCCAGTCCACGAAGCCAATGGTAATTGAAGTTGGCATGAAAACAGAACCCAACCAGTGCCACCCGAGCAGTCTGGGCCCAGTTGATGCTGTGAAGCTGTGGAGCATGTACTGGAGCTGATGCTTTTTTATTTCCTTCTGAGTCCCTTATTTTGCTATCATCATCTGTCTTTGCTTCTCCAGCCACAGTAAATTCCTCAATGGAAGTGTTGGAGGGATCTTGTCCCACTCGATCCAGTTTGTGAACTGTCCCTTTGTCCTGAGCTTTTCCCACCATGCTTTGCTGAATGAGGTCTGCTGTGGCAAAAAGCGTCGTGTATCCCACCACATTGGAGATGTATGGATGGGATTTGAACAAAACCCATGCTCTGTTCATGATGACCACTAAACAAGGATAATAAATATGTTATTGCACTGAAATATGCACCTCGGTTTGGTCGGATCTAAAAGTCATTTCATCTGAATGTGAGGTTTTTTTATGTTTACAAATGACAAAGATAGATAGATAGATAGATAGATAGAAAACACACTGCTTACAGTAACTCACCATGTAGCTGTCCTGTTTCAGAATGAATGACAAATCACAAGGTTCACTTTGTTGGATCCCTCTGACTGATTCTTGTAAACCAAGCAGACTGATTGGTCAAACATAGACCAATCGGACCTGTTTGTTCTGTGGTACAAAGTTCTAGTAGCAAGAATTAGTGTTTATGATAACGTTTATCAGTCAGTGAAAGAATGTGAGAAAAGAACACATGGTGAGAACCAGGGAATGTAAGTTAGAAAAGGGAAAGGCATTAAGCTAATTATCTGCTAATGCATGATAATCATACAAAATTAAATGCAGAAATCAGATGCACAATATGAAGTATGAAACTCGCCAATGTTAAACTTGAGAGAAGGACATTGTAACACCAGGCTGAAAGCTGAGGATCTTCAAAACCGAGAGAGAACATGAGCTGACACGTGTGTGTGTGTGTGTGTGTGTAGTTGTACTAAATATAGTGAAGAATCTCCTGTCCACAGACCACTGCAAATGTTACCATAGTGCTGAATGATAATGGACCAAGAATGATTAATATAAACTACATTCAAACAAGATGATATTACCAATTTACCATCTGGGTGTTATTAACTAAAACTACTGAAAATCATTTATTATTTCAAATAAAGCAGAAATAAAAGATGCATTAGAGGAAAAACTTAAAAAACTTAAAAAAATGTAAATGAATATTAGAAATGCTGCCTTTTTAACTAACTAAAATAAAATAAGCTAAAGTACTAAAATTGCTATAACTTAGAAATAATATAATAATAGAAATATTAAGCAAACTAATAAAAATAACATAAAACAACTGACTAAAATTTAAATTAAAATGAAAACTGAAAATATAAGAATAAAAACTAATTTAAAATGTGAATAAATATATAGTATATAAATTAAAATAACACAGCTTGGTGTTTCTTAAACTTTTATGTTATCTCATCTTTATTAAAATGAACAGAAATACCTTTGTGATTTTCTGAAGGTATTTTGTGTGAAGGAAACAGGAAAATGAATATAATAGTAATATATGCTATTATTATGCATTTTTTTCAATGAAGCTGTAATTTTGTCAAATTATGCAGATGTGAAAAATGTTTAATTGTGTGTATAAATACTGTTTCCACAACTGAATGCTATCAAACATGATGCATAATTTCAGATGTGAATAAAACTACACTTTGGTGTCATTCTCATGACTTAAAAAAAAAAAGTTCCATAGAAGAAAGAACGTCTCTTCCAAACAGGTTTGTAACATAATGGTGAGTAAATGATGACAAAATTCTCATTTTTAGGGGTGAACTATCCCATTTTTCACTATGGACATATTTGGCACTAGTTTAATTTGTCAATTAACAATTGTCCAACAGAGAACATGCATACATCACAGCAGAATTCTTTCCTTTTAAATGAACTATCCCTTTAAAAATGAATCTAATTTCAAATATAAATGCTATATGTGGGTATAGAATATTCCATTTTCTTTGGCGTCATAAATTAAGCATGCACAGTTAAAATGAATATGTATCTGCTGCTATGAATCGTCATATTTCCTGTCCTCTGGACCTCGTTCCATTATGTTGAATGCCCCCATAGATATGTAAAAACAACCTTTTGTCTGAGAGCTGAAAAGTGAAGGCAATTTGTCTGTGGCAACCAGCAGAGCTCTCAGACAGGAGAATGTGTTAATGAGGATCCGAGATTAAAGAGATCAATGAAAGGCCCATTAAGTGCTTAAACGGTGCGCTAACACTTAACAAGCGCAGTTTTTGACAATGCTTAAAGAGAGCACACAGCCCAAACCAGTTGACTTCTAGGTAATTGCTTTTCTTTTTATTTCGCTGCACTTCTCTGTCCTCTTTAATGCTGCTGTCTAGCCATCCTTTCTCTAAGCAGACAAAGAATCACTCATTCTGTGGCATCATCAATGAATCGATGCCACGCTCCCCTCATCATTCGCTCTCTCTCTATCCGTCTCTCTCGGTTTCTTGGTCAGTCAGGGTACATAACCTGTGCAAAGCCTTTTGCTTCTCTGTGCACATCATTTCAAAGTGGATTCTTATTGAGCAACAGAAGGTAAGTTGGGCTTTCATATAGAAAGATTTAATTTGGTTACCATCAGGTTTTAGAGATCTAAATCTTGTTTTAATGCAGTGTTGGAGTAGTTCTGCTCCTTTAGTTTTTGTGGTACATGATTGCAAACCAAAATGTTGAAAAGCTATTTTGACATTCTTTGACAATTTAGAAAAGTTACTCAATCTGACGTTGAATATGATCTCTCTCTGTCATGCTTATATTTTGTCCTCGTTCTATTTCCAAAGCTATGCGTCCATCCAGTATTTTGACCTTTGAACCGGGGTTGGAGTCTGGAGTGCCATGGGGCCTTGATCTTTTTACTTTTGTGACTTCAGCAGCTGGTCACATGATGAGGACTTTGCAAAGACCACGTAAAAACAAGCCATCAAAACGACAAGTCAATCATCGCAGGTTTCTGCACAACATGATACAGAGGTGTGTTATACTGGATATATTCATATTGTTCAAAGATCAGTACATTTTTTATGTATTAAGCTTATGCTCACTGAGGCTGCGTTTATTTGATCAAAAATACAGTAGAACAGTAATATTGTGAAATATTGTTACAATTTAAAATAACTGTTTTCTATTTTAATATATTTAAAAATGTAATTTATTCCTGTGATGGCAAAGCTATGGAAGCCCGTTTCCGCCACTGAATAAAGAATAAAAAAGGTAATTGCGACTTTTTATCTCACAATTTTGACTTTTTTTCTCATAATTGCATGATATAAACTCACAATTGCAAGACATAAAATTGCAATTCTGAGAAATAAAGTCAGAACTGCGAGATATAAACTCACTGACTTTTTTTCTCAGAATTGCGAGTTTATATCTCGCAATTATAACTTTATAACACGCAATTGCGAATTATTAAGTCAGAATTGTGAGATATAAACTCGCAATTCTGAGAACATATCAGTCTCCCTCCCCCCTTAAAATTGGACTTTATCTCGCAATTGCGAGAAAAAAAATTCTGACTTTATAACTCGCAATTGTGAGTTTATATCACGCAATTCTGACTTTATAACTCGCAATTGTGACTTTATATCACGCAATTCTGTGAAAAAATGTCTGAATTGTGACTTTATATCTCGCAATTCTGACTTTATAACTCAAAATTGTGAGTATATCATGCAATTCTGTGAAAAAAAAGTCAGAATTGTGAGATAAAAAGTTGCAATAACCTTTGTTTTATTTTTTATTCAGTGGCGGAAACGGTCTTCCATACAAAGCTGAATTTTCAGCATCATTACTCCAGTCTTCAGTGTCACATGATCCTTCAGAAATTATTGTAATATGCTGATTTGGCACTCAAGAAATGTTTCTTGTTATTATCAATGTTGAATACAGTTATTTATTCAGGATTCTTTAATAACCAGAAAAGAATAACATTTATTTTTGAACAGAGATTTTTTAAAAGGTCTTTACTGTCATTTTTGATTCATTGAATGTGATCTTGTTGAATTAAAGTATTTATTTCTTAAAAAATAAACTTTTACTGACCCCAAACTTTTGACTGTGTATTTTTAAT
>NW_015539887.1:404624-425443 GCF_001515605.1 Sinocyclocheilus anshuiensis
TCTGTAAGTATATATAATATATTATAATTAATATTCCATTTGCCTCTACACAGAAAATTTGCTGAAATAGAGGCAGCGAACCATCAGCTGGCGTCTGCTTTATTTGCAACTGATAAACCCCCCGATCATCTAACTCCCAGACTATCTCACATTGTAACAGAAGTCACAGACCAGTCACCCAAACTTTCAAAAAAAGGTAAAAGAGCCTTACTTTTTTATTTTCAAAACCTGTTTGTTCTGGTTTGGTATAAGTTTGATGACTCCTTGTTCTGTTTTCTAAGGTATTGAAACTTTTATAAATGCTGACATAACCGAAGCGCTTCCTGAACAACAAGAGGATGTGTGTGACCTCTGGACATTGGACAGTCTTTTGGACACCCATGTGGATGATAAAAGTTTCTCACCGTGCAAGTTCTCCAACAGTAGAGGAAGAAATCCGAGAACTGAGAAAGATGGCAAAGCTTTGAAAAACAACCCTGCAAGCTCAATGGAGAAGGACATCGACTTCAGCTTCAGCTTCGAAAGGCAGCCAGCATCTACTGATTTAGAAAGCTTGACTCAAATGAACGACAGAGTCCTAGAGGACAGCATGTCCTCCTGGTTTGGGTCCATTGAAAGAACAAGAACATATTCGAAACCACATCTCACCAAGTACCATGACGTGAAGTTGCTCCCCACAGACGTTGATGTTCAAGACCTGTCACCTCCTTCTCCGGTGATTTCACTCTTGTCTTTGGATTCATGTGATTTGGAGGTTCAGATGCTCATAGATGCAGAGCGCAATGTGAACCAAGTGCAAGATGCCACCATCGTAGAGAGTCTCCAAATGGATATGGTGGATGACCTTGACCTCCTGGATAAAATGGCTGAGTGGATGGATCGCAGTGAAGAGGATGGACGATGTTTACAGGAAACATGTGCGTTTCCAAGCTCTCTGGATTCAGATCTAGAGAACCTAACAGGTTCTGGTGGTGGGGCCACCAACTCCATGTCCAATTTGGGCCAAACGGGTCGTTCATTTTTTGCTAATGTTCTCTGTAGTCAAGAGCCACATAGACGTAGTTTCCATCATGATCAAATAAACTATGCTATGAACCACAATATCATTCTAGAAGACCGGTTTGGTCAGGTTGAACCTTGCATGAAGACGAATGGAAAGGAGGATTGTTATTTAGATACAGATTTTTCTGTCATGGATGGTAATGTTTCAAGCAACCACATGTTCCCAGGATTTGAGAGACAGTTGGACCAATCCAAAAGGATTCTTCATGACGACTGGGAACAACAACCTCTAAAAAGTCCAGATCAGATTATGATGCAAGAAACTGATATCAGAAATGTTGACAAAAACATTGTGCAGGTTGAGAATCTCAACCAGACTTTATCAGGCCCCCAATGCCCGATAACATGCTGCCTTGAAGGCTTTTGTTATCATAAAGAAGACTCGTGTTTTTACACAAAATTCAGAGGCAGTCACAACTTTGAGGGCGTGGCTAGATCTTTCCCAGCCACACTGCATAAGCTCCACCCCACTCCAATTCCGACTCCACCTCTAGATGATGATTGGTTGTTTAGTAATATTGTGGCAGAGGAAGAGGTAAATAGCATGAATAATACATTTGGAAAGTACTGATCAGTCAATGGACAGTAATTGTTGTTTTCATGAATTTCATTGTACCTGGGGATGTTTGATTTTTACACTTTTGTGATTTTATGATCATTTCTGTTAAATGTTCTTGTCTGTGGTGTGAAAAATGTAATATTTTTTGTAATAAAAACTGTATGAGTATTGGAACATAATACAAAAAAATCAATTATTTAAATGGATCAATTTACTTTTCAAATGTCAAATTATTGTATTTAAAGAGCCCTGTGATGGACTGGCCATCAGTTCAGTGTTTCATTATCTTTGGTCCAATATGGTTGGACAGGCTTAAAAAATTGCTTTAAAAGTTATTAATATATTATTTTATTTTTGCGTTTAAGTTACATTATGAACATGAATTAAACTTTGGAATTTTAAAAGTCTGTTTATTTATCAATTTAAAGTGATTTATTGTTATACTTAACTACGCTTTTAAATGTAAAATTAAGTTTTAAATATCTATTTATTTATTCATTTGAAAAGCGATTTATTGATTAATTTATTTATTCATTTACTATTAGTTTATTTTATTTTTAGATATAACCATGTTTTTAAACTTAGCATACTGTAAAACTATTTTAAATGTCTAATAATTTGTCCAATTCAACTGTGATTTCTATTTTTGGTTAATAAACTGATGATTAATTTGATTCCTTCGTTGTAATTTTATGTGGCACTATGCTGATGGTGAATCGATAGTGTGTTAGTGTGAAAATAAACCACACTGATTTCAAAACCAATGGTATATTAAAATTCACCCCAGTCTCAATTTATCATTATAGCAAAATAAAGCAAAAGATCAAATGAACAACATGGTTAAAAATTCAAGTTCCACAAATGCAAAAAAGCACACAGTCCTCTTCGGAAACACTTCAGATACAAACATGTTTCTCCGCTGGAGTTTTAATTCCTTTTCATACATATTCTCTGCTATTGTCCACTCATCTCACACCGGTTCAAAGCTGCATTATAAAGCACAGGTTAAGTATAACGAGGCTCATTTATTAACCTAAAATTTAGGATTCAGAGAAATACGACTGGTTTTTGAATTCGAATGCTCTCCAAATTGATTTTTTGAGTTTGAACAGCTCTGCAAATCTTGTACAAATCAATTAAAATGACTTGTACATTTGTCAGTGACAAACCACATTTTTAGCAGCAATGTTGAGCTGCTTGAAAGGCAAACAGTCAGATTATAGGCAGATGTAATTTAGGAACATGGACAAATAAGCAGAATAAAAACAATGTTTGTTTTTTTTTGGCTTGTGTGTGCGCTCCTATCCTTTTGTCTTAACAGCGTGGTTTCCTCCCTTTCAGTCAACATTTTACAACTAAATACAATTCCATCTTGATTCTAGAGATCAGAATTTTAAAAATACATTAAATGAAACATTATTGGGGCAAATAAAACAATTCAAGTATCAAAATGAATCTATATAACCTATTACAGACATTTTACGTACAGTGATGATCTAGTACGAAAACCCTGCTTTCCGATTTATAGGACAGATACTGTTGCGGTATTAATAACTGCGGTAATAACAGTGTAATAAACTCCTCAGTGCATCAGCAAATCAAATTGTAATTTCACAGGCTGAACAGATCTTAAATATGTTCTAATACTTAATGGTGACAAACGATTATTATTCACAGTTTAGCATGTGTAAGTCAGGAGCAGTGTATTAAAATGCTCATCACCATACAATATCTATGAATGACAATATTAGAGACTTGCGTGTAGTGAAGGTTAAGGAAACTTTCATTTGTCATGAATTCATCAATTAAAAAAAAAAACATTTCAGAACCAATCAGCAACTGTAATCTAAAAAGTATCTATGAGAAGGATGTCTGAGTCAGATTGCTGTTCAGGGAGACCTAATATTGCAATTTATTTATCAAATTCCAGACCTCGTTCTTATTATTTCACTGATTTTCAATGGACTCTACAGGCACTGTTGACATGCATACAGCTAAAATAATGTCCCTTTAGTCATCCATACGCCCCAGATTGTGTGTAACAAATGCTTTGATCCATAAATATTTACCACATTCAAAAATGAACAAACAAAAATACAATATGTCCTTTTGATTCAAAAAAAAAAAAAGTTACATTGATATAATGAGATAAGTAATAACTAGCAGCCTTCAAACCCTGGGAAAACAGGCAAGATATTATATGTTTATATCTTCCAAGTTCACACCATGACATAGAAACTCCCAGAAATCCTGATAACAACAGACTTCTCACTCTTGCCCAGTGCCAAAACCATATTGACGGATGTATTTGAGTTTGATGTGTTATATTCTTTGAGGTCCGCTGCAGCTTATTTAGTGAAAATGTATTTTTTATTCTGTCCAGTGTTACTGACTGATACCCTGCTAATTGTAAACCCATCCTTACCCTCAAATTCTCTTTCATTTCGCCTCGTTTTCACTTAAGACTGCAAACTATACAACAACCATGACATGTCTATGTGCAGACAAAAAATCAATACAAAACAAAATAAATAGACTGCATACTGGAATTCTCTTATTTGATCAAAATTACAACAAGTCAGTAGTCTGAAACTGGAGCCAATGTGTTAAGACATAAATTAAGAAATCCTAACTACCTATCTATGTCACTACTAACAAAAGCATCCCTTTAGAGCTACCTAACTATCTACGCACAGTATCTAAGAGGGTTCGATCTGCAGCACAGATACCCTGAACTCAATAGGGAGTTGAACTGAATACTAAAGTTTGAATGAGATCACAGCAGGTATATTTCAAATATCGTTACTGTTAAATCTACATGGAGATGAAATCTGTCAGCTTTGGCTGCTTTTCTTTTGTTTTCTGCTATAAGTCCAGTATCTGTTTGACCTTTTATGCATTTTTTTTTATTTTCTGTATCCTCATTTTTTTCCTTATGGTCAGGTTATGGCTAAGATGTAAAAGCTATAATGGACAGCTCAAATTTGTAGCATATTAATTTAATAGAAAAGCATTTTTCTCTTTCTCACTTGCTTGTCTTTGTTTTATACAATCATAGCTTTGTGCATGTAAATTGCCATCTATGGAAGCCCCTTTTTACCTCAGAGTAAAAAATCAAAAAGATAACTGTGACAAAGTTTAAAATAAGAAATAAAGTCACGCTGTGAGATATAAAGTCACAATTATGAGATATAGGGCCAGATTTACTATCAGCTTGCGCCAGCACAAACCCTCATTTGGAGTTAAAAAAACGACTGTCAGGATTTACCAAAGACACGCAGTGGGAAATTAGCGCTGAAAAGGTGTGGACGCAGTTATTTTTGCGACTCACCTTATTTAATATGCATTTGTAGGAGTTTCTCTTTCAATCTGTAAATTTATGGAAGGTAAGTATTTAAAATAATCACGCACCGATTTACATGCGCTCGAAAATTCACTGGTATTTGCACCATTATTTAACGCCCAAACAAAGCATGTCTTAAAGCAGGCATTAATTTGCCCTGCTCTTGGTAGATTGCGCAGGTCATTATGGAAATGAGATGTTGCGTCTGTGTTTTTTAATGTGCATCTTGTCAGTAAATAACCTGCAGAATTTTCCCCTCCCATTGGCGCTTTTATGGAATTGCTCTCTAACGCTAATTTGCCCTGTTTAGTAAATCTGGCCCATAAAGTCATACTGCACGATAGAAAGACATTAGGTCAAATTTCAAGTTACAAAGTCACAATTAGTGGAAACAAACTCGCAGCTGCGAGATATAAAGTCACGGCGTGAGATATAGTCACATTTTGAGATATAACACCACAATGCGAGTTATAAAAATGCAATTGTAAAAAACAAACTTGTTTGTGAGATGTAAAGTGACAATGTTTAAAGAGAAAATTGAAATCGCAAGATATGAAGTCACACTGTGAGATATGAAGTCACATTTTGAGATATAATGTCACATTGTGAGTTATAAAGTCGCAATTGAGAAAAACAAACTTGCATTTGTGACATATACAGTCACAATTTTAAGGTATAGTCAAATTGTGAGATATAAAGTCACAATTATGAGAATCAAATTTGAGGTAGTGACATAAAATTGCAATTACCTTTTTTTTCTTTACTGGGGTGGAAATGGGCTTCCATAATCATCATCTCTGCCTAATTATGTATAACAAAAAGCATTGTTGTCTATTTATCTGAAGTAGAGCGATCACTTTTAAAATTTAAACACAGAGATATTCTAAAATACCAAAGAGACATCCTTGATCCTGTTCAACTCTCAATTTCTTAAAACATTACATTATTTTAGGAGTGAGAGAGAGAAAGTTTCTCAGTGCTTTGAGGGTTTGATGGCTTGATGATGCATTTTAGCCTGATCGTGGATCATCTGTGCAATACCCGATGGCCTTTGATTGCCATCAACATGCAAATTTCTCCTAAACACATGGCTTTTGATTGATTGAGAGAGAGCTTGAGATGGCCGTCATAATTTTGCCACAACAAGCCTGATATACTGCATCGATATACAGTACTTGTATTTCCCAAGGAATGCTGGGAAATGTCGTTTTCTTTTCTCCTCAACTTAAAAACTGCAGTCTTTACTCACTGCTTGCTTAGTTTAAATAGTACCATAAGAGTACTGCATCAGTCTTTCTCCATCTTGCATGCTAATCTGTTCATTTAAAATCAATAAATCACATGAACTAGTTTCAAGTTATGTGTGACAGCACGGATGTTCTGTTATGTGTACGATTGCAAAAGCTATGTAAGTTAAACCAGTAAAACTGTCCATCTATCGCACTCTCCCCTTCTTATTCAGCGTCGGTAAGGCTGTATGGAGGAGGGGGGCCCAGGGTGTTGTCTGAGGGTGTGGGGGTACCCGGCGGGCCGCTGGACGGGGTGGGAGAAGCACCTGGATCCTCAGAATCAGAGTTCTCCTGAGAAAGGTCATCCACCAGAGCCCTGCGGCCAGCACGCATGGAGATAGGGAGCGGAGCTCGCCTGAGACACAAACACAGAAATAGAGAATTCACTGCAATTCATACACAAAATATAATATACATATACAGTGTCCCCAAAACATTATATATGCATTCGACACAAAATATCAAAGCAAGTTTGGACTTTTCTAGACATTTTCACACTATAGTTGTTTAGATCAGAAGTTATTTGACAATATTTTTTACAGTGTAATAACTTTTTTGTCAAATGTTTTGCTTTAAAATGTTTTATCCTATAAAAACAAAACACACAAAAACAAACATGCCAAAATAGTGTAATAACATTTTTTTTTTGTCAAAAACAACATTTTGCTTTAAAACAACTGTCCTATAAACATAACAAAAGCCAAAATACTGTTTAATAACATTTTTGTCAAATTGTTTGTTTGAACATGTTTTATCCTATAAACCAGTGGTCTCAAACTCAATTCCTGGAGGGCCACAGCTCTGCAGAGTTTAGCTCCAAACAGCTCCAAATCACACCTGCTTGGAAGTTTCTAGTGATCCTGAAGACCTTGATTTGCTGGATCAGGTGTGTTTGATTAGGGTTGGAGCTAAACTGTGCAGAGCTGTGGCCCTCCAGGGTTTTGTTTCATAAAACAAGTTTACCAAATAATCCAGGCTTATTGCAGTTAGTCTGACTTATTTTGAACCACATCAACTGGCAATAAGTCAGACTAACTGAAATAAACCTGGCTTATTTGGTAAACTTGTTTTATGAAACAGGCCCCAGGAATTGAGTTTGAGACCAATGCTATAAACGCACAAAAAACAACACAAGCCAAAATAGCCTATTGCTTTAAGATGTTTTGTCCAATAAACAAAACAAGCAAAACACAACAAAAAACACAAGCCAAAATACAGTGTAATAACGTTTTTGTCAGATGGTTTGCTTTAACACATTTTGTCCTATAAACACAAGAAAACAAATCAATACAAAATAACTTGTTTTGATATTTTGTTGCCCAATTAAGTGTCCAAATACTTTTTGGGTTCACTGATTACAAACTGGAAGAAAGAAAGGAAAAAAAGAGGATGCTGAAAGAGTGAAACTAAGTCTATGATTGGTGGAAGAGAGAATCTGTGATTCATCACCATCTATAAACAGGAAGTGACCCACAATTCAATGTAGACTACACCATCTTTATATGCTTCTGAATAAATCAGTTACAAAGGACTAAAAAAGGGCACCTCTACACCCCTATACAGTCTCAACAGGGCACCTCTACACACCACTAGAATCAAGAGGAGAAAGGATAATTGCTCAGAGAGGAACATAAAGCACACAATGGTCACACATGAAAACCTACTGTTCTGACTTCTGCCGTTCTGTGACGCTGAGTGGGTGTAGGAGACAAACAGACAAATATGGATGGACACACAATCAGACAAATTAGATGAGTCAATGAGTGAATGAAACATGCACATACAGTGAAGAAATGGTTTGATGACATGCACATATATTTATGTATGAACAGAATGACTGGATCTTTCACTGTCCTATAAGCACAACATGTCGTAAGTTTCCTATTTTTTCTGTTCACACTGAATGCAAACTGCTGCCAAACATGACAGTCACAGCCAATTAGAGGAGATATTTGCTACATACTGTAAAAAAAATTATACCAAGTGACTAGCAAAATGTCTTGTCATGGTCTGGGCTGCTTGTTGCTTTTTTGCTGTCTGGTTAGGACACGGTGTTGCTCTCTTTGAATTTTATACTTAAAATAGCACTGTCATAACCATCCTAATCTTTACCTGAGTTGGGAACGGAGAGTGTTGAGCTCGCGGTTCATGCTCTGCATGCTGTCGCTCATTTCCTCCAGCTCTCGCTGTAGCTTCCTGCGCTGAGCGTTGGAGCGAGAGTTCTCTTCCTCCACCTCCTCTAACTGCCTCTTCAGCTGACGGAGACGTCCCATAGATTTATCCAACTACAAAAAGAGAGAGTACACATGTACAAGTCCATGTGTACTATACTACCCATCACCCTATGCATCCTGCAAATCATGTGATGAGTTTTTGTAAGTTAATGAAGGCTGGCAAGGTAGCATTAGCTACTTATGTTATGTAATATAAGCTGTTGTAGAGATAAGCAATTATGTTTCTGATAAGAAAATGCATTTAAAAGAAGAAATACAGACTGAATCGATAATTAGCAATGCTTTGTGGGATGAGTTCATTCATTCCCACGAGCTACACAGTATTTTACCTTTGCCTTTTACCTTTTTTTCCTTAATGTTGCTAGTTAATTTCATAATCATTTTGGACTGTTTTAATGTGATTTATCTCATGCTGATTGATTTGGCTGATCTACAAATGTTGTATGGAGAATTGCTTTAAAGAAGGCCTAAATCCTACACAGTTCTCCAGTCTGAGAAGCACTAATGATTTTTTTTTTAGGAGTACCTGTTCTCTATACTGATCTGCATGTCTCCTTTCATCTTCCACCTGTATCAGAACTTCTTTCAGTTTCTTCTCTGTTTTCCTCACAAGCTTATTAGCCATGGCTCGCTCCCTAGGAAGGGAGAAAAGGGAGAGAAGACACACGAAACAGTCACATTGCTGGTTTGATCTTTACAGTAAATTTAGATCCTTAAAAAATAATTAACTAAAAAAATCTGTCATCATTTTCTTGCTTTTTTAGAAACTGTATGCTCTTGTAGATACAATGAAATTTAATAGTAACCCATGGCTATCAAGCTTGATTTTTAGTGAATAATTTGAGTTTGTTTGTCACACAAAGCTATCAAACTTCTCTGTTTTCCTCACAAGCTTATTGGCCATGGCTCGCTCCCTAGGAAGGGAGAAAAGGGAGAGAAGACACACAAAACAGTCACATTGCTGGTTTGATCTTTACAGTAAATTTAGATCCTTAAAAAATAATTCACTAAAAAAATCTGTCATCATTTTCTTGCTTTTTTAGAAACTGTATGCTCTTGTAGATACAATGAAATTTAATAGTAACCCATGGCTATCAAGCTTGATTTTTAGTGAATAATTTGAGTTTGTTTGTCACACAAAGCTATCAAATGGCTTCCAAACACATTGAATATTACATGTAAGTCGTATAGGCCACTTTTATAATACTTTTAATGAAACTTTTCATCCCGTTTAGATCTCAACCTGAACTGTAAGTAAAAGAACAGTTCTGACATTCTGCTACTTCTCGTTTTTATGTTTTGTTTTTCATGCAATAAGGGGTTTAAAAGACCATTCATATTCAATAAAATTACTGATTTAACTGTACTGACACTATCAGATGAGAACATCATTTCAACATCGTCACTGTTATTGAACTGAATTGAATCAACACTGAACTTACTCGAGCTGAATAATGAAACTTTTGCCTTCTGCAGAGCTTCTAATAGCTGAATTGAACTTGTTTTATAATTTATGCACGTTGCAACACTGACAGTTACTGAACCGAATTGAAACAACTTTGAACTAAATTGAGCAAGATATTGACACTATTATCTTCAGTAGAGCTGCTTTACAGTTGAAAACTTGAGCTGAATGAAACTTTTGCCTTCTGCAGAGCTTCTAATAGCTGAATTGAACTTGTTTTATAACTTATGCACGTTGCAACACTGACAGTTACTGAACCGAATTGAAACAACTTTGAACTAAATTGAGCAAGATATTGACACTATTATCTTCAGTAGAGCTGCTTTACAGTTGAAAACTGTAAAGTCATAACTGACAAATCTTACAACATTAACAATTTTATTTTCCTGTTTATTAATGTGAAGTGGCTTTGAAGCAATCTGCATTGTATAAAATGCTATAACAATCAATATGACTTTTCTTACTGTCTCTCCTGCTCCAGTTGTTCCTCCACAGATTCTATCTTGGCCTCCAGGGCGACGACACTGAGGCGATGTTTTCCCTTCACAGCCCCCTCCATCTCACTGAGACGAGTTTTCAGCTCTTTATTCTGCCTCTCCAGAGTCTCTCGTGCGCTCTCGCTCTTCTGTGCCAGCGTCCTCTCTCCAGATAACTGGACTGTAAGTGTCTCAACCTAACAGAAACAGAGAGAAAGGCTCTGTCTCTGTGTGTTTGTCTGGTAGTATAGTGTGTGTTTGTGTGTTTCTTTGTCTACCTGTAAGGTGCTCTTCCTCTGCCTCTCGGCTAGTAGTTCGGCATTACTTTGTTCCTCCTCCAACTCTTCCTCCAGCTGAGTGATTCTGGCATCAAGACGCCTCTTCTCTTCCAACAGTGCAGATCTGCAGGGGAAACGAAGTATCACAACATGAATCCTATTTACTTTTTTAATAAACAGGCCTAGAGTTCAATAATGTGGACCTATGAATTGTGCACAATAAGACAAGGAACATGTATTAAGAAAGTAAGAATGGGGAAATTTTAATTTCATCATCACTGGACCTCAGCACAAGCACAGATACTGACTTTCCAGTTGTACTGTTGACGATTTCATCTGCCAGTTCATCTCTCTCCTGTTGGGCCTGTCTCCGCTGCCTCTCAGAAACAGCCAGCTCCTGAAAGAATGTCAAAAGAAGAGCAAAAAAAAAGAATAAGAGACTCAAAACAGTTAAAACTGTGTTTGTGTGTTTCGTTGTCTACCTGTAAGGTGCTCTTCCTCTGCCTCTCGGCTAGTAGTTCAGCATTACTTTGTTCCTCCTCCAACTCTTCCTCCAGCTGAGTGATTCTGGCATCAAGACGCCTCTTCTCTTCCAACAGTGCAGATCTGCAGGGGAAACGAAGTATCACAACATGAATCCTATTTACTTTTTTAATAAACAGGCCTAGAGTTCAATAATGTGGACCTATGAATTGTGCACAATAAGACAAGGAACATGTATTAAGAAAGTAAGAATGGGGAAATTTTAATTTCATCATCACTGGACCTCAGCACAAGCACAGATACTGACTTTCCAGTTGTACTGTTGACGATTTCATCTGCCAGTTCATCTCTCTCCTGTTGGGCCTGTCTCCGCTGCCTCTCAGAAACAGCCAGCTCCTGAGAGAATGTCAAAAGAAGAGCAAAAAAAAAGAATAAGAGACTCAAAACAGTTAAAACATCTTCTGGATTACACAGGCAGAGCAACACACCTCTGTCAGCTGTAATAGTTCTGCTTCCAGCGTTTGCAGCCGTTTCTCGCTGTCCTTTGACTGGGCAACAATCTCGTCTCGAGCCAACTTGGTCTCATCAAGCTCACGAATAAGCTCCTTCATCTGAGTCTGAAAAACACACAGGAACACACTGAATATTCACATCAGGGCTCTTCAGCTGTCAGCCTGCAGGCCAAATCAGATTCATCAATTTTTTACGACTACTTTGGTTTATTTTAATGAAATCTGGCCTTTTGGTTTCCAATAAATATTCCAAACATCACTTCTGATACACAACTAGTTATAATCACTCAACTCGCAGCAACCCATTTTTATCATTTATTGTGGTTTATATAATGATTAATTAAACTGACGAACCTGGAGACGTTTCATCTGTCTTAGTGCTTCCTCTCTGCCCCGATTGGCTGCTTCCACCTGAGCCTCAGCCTCCTGCAGCTCTGTCTCCAGTTGTTTTTTGACAGTCAAAGCCTGAGCTCTCTGAGTCTTCTCCTCTTCAAGCATTGTTTCAAGTTCTCGCACCTGAACAAGTGATAGAAGAAACAAATATAGAGCAGGAGAGAAAAGGAGGTTAAGATCAATTCTTTTCAAATAGTATCTCATCGCTTCACTTCTTCGTTCTGCTGAAGGCAGTTACCTGTTTGTTGAGTGCTCTCCTCTTTTCTTCCCCTTTCTCCTCTTTAGTGCTGATCTCTCTCTCAAACTGAGCTCTAAGAGCCTGAAGGGTGACTTCCAGTCTGAGGCGAGCGTTCTCGGCTTCTGCCAGCTCATCCTCCAGCTCCTGGGTCTGTTCTTTCAGAGACTGGGCTTCTGTTTCCAAAGCCCGTCGAGAACGTTCTAGCTCATGAACCTGAAGAGGCGTGACAAAGGGAAACACATAAAGAAAGAAAAACATAATTATTTTAGAACAGAATAAGCTCTTGTTATTACTATGCTATAAATAAATATTAATAAATAAATGTTAATAAATATTATATGAGTGCATTGGTAAAAAGCAAGCTGTACATTTTTGCCCACGTCATCTTGGGCATTGACGAGCTGCTCCATCTCCAGACGGAGCTGCTTATTGGTTCTCTCCAGCTCATCTCTCTGCTCTGTTGCTTCCTGCAATGCCCTTGAGAGAGACAGGAAACGTGTCTCCTTCTCTCGACTCTCTGCCTCTGCGCGGTCCCGTTCCTCCAGCAGCCGAGCACTAACTGCTTTCTCCTCTGCCAAACACTGAAGGTTAAAGGTCAAAGGGTGATGAATGTCTTGAGCTGCACTTCTCATTTTCAAGGCTTTTTACTTTTTACCACAGCCAATCCAACCATCTATCCATCATCAGCCAGCCAATCTGTCCATCCATCCTTCCACCAGCCAATCCATCCATTTATCTATCCACCATTTAATCTATCCATACATACTTCCATTTATCATCCCTTCATCCATCCATCCACCAGTCATTCTATACATCATTCCATCCATCCACCAGTTAATCTATCCATCCATCCATCCTTCCATTTATCATCCATTCATCCATCCATCCTTCCACCAGTCAATCCATCCATCTATCTATCTATCCACCATTTAATCTATCCATACATACTTTCATTTATCATCCATCCATCCATCCACCGGTTAATCTATCCATCCATCATCCTTCCATTTATCATCCATCCATCCACCAGTCATTCTATCCATCCATCCATCATCCTTCCATTTATCATCCATCCATCCATCCACCAGTTAATCTATCCATCCATCATCCTTCCATTTATCATCCATCCATCCATCCACCAGTTAATCTATCCATCCATCATCCTTCCATTTATCATCCATCCATCCACCCACACAGTTCAATTCTATCCATACATACTTCCATTTATCATCCATCCATCCATCCACCAGTTAATCTATCCATCCATCATCCTTCCATTTATCATCCATCCATCCACCAGTCATTCTATCCATCATTCCATCCATCCATCCATCCATCCATCCATCCACCATTCAATCCATCCATCATTTCATCCATTTATCATCCATCCATCCACCAGTCAATCTATCCATCCATCCGTCCATTTATCATCCATCCATCCACCATTCAATCCATCCATCATTTAATCCATTTATCATCCATCCATCCGTCCATTTATCATCCATCCATCCACCCACACAGTTCAATCCATTCATCAGTCCATCCATCCATCCATTTATCATCCATCAATCCATCCATCCATTCACCAGTCAATCTATCCATCCATCCATCCGTCCATTTATCATCCATCAATCCATCCATTCACCAGTCAATCTATCCATCCATCCATCCATCCATCTGTCCGTCCATTTATCATCCATCCATTCACCAGTCAATCTATCCATCCATCCATTCACCAGTCAATCTATCTAACATTCATCCATCCACCCACCCACCAGTCAATGCATCCATTATTCCTTCCATCTCTCCAGCCATCCAAGTGAATCCATTCATGTATCCATTCATCAAGTCAAACCATCCATCCCTCCACCATCCCATCAGTTAATCCTTCCATCCACCAGTCAATCAATCCATCATTCCATTCACCACTCAATCTATTCATCATTCCATCCATCTCTCTATGCATGCATTCATTCAGTCGAACCATCCATCCAACCCTTCGATCCACCAGTCAGTCCATTTATCCAGTCAATCCATCCTTCCAACCATCCAGTCATTCTAACATCTATCCATCCATCCATCCAACTATCCATCCCTCCCCCTCTGTGTTTCCTACTGTACCTGATCAAATTTCTTCTGTCGTTTCTCCAGAGCAGTGCAGTTCTGTCTTTCTCTCTGCAAAGCAATTGTCATGTCCTCTATCTCTTCTCTCAGCCGTTCTTTCTGTCTCTCTATGCGTTCTTTCTCTTCTTCTTTGGCTCTCTCTCTCTGTATGGCGTTCTCCAGCTCTCTCTGCATCTTCCTCCTGGCCTCCTCCCCGACCTCCACCGCTGAATTCACTTCCTCTGTCTGCCTCTTTAGATCAGACAGCTGCATGGACACATAAACATAACATCATAAAACAGAGTAAAGATAAAACAACAGATTTTTAGTTGGGTGAAAAATGGACGTGTACCTGTTGTGTGTGGTTCTGAATCTGGCGTGTAAGTTCTCTGGTCTTCTCCTCCTCCTCCTCTAGTCTCTCCATCAATCCAGCTTTTTCTTCCTCTAGAGCACGCACACGTGAGCCCAGCGCCAACTTCTGCCGTGTCTCTTCCTGCAGTAGCTCCTAAAAAATAATACACACACACACACACACACACACACACACACACATTAAGCATGCTTAAGAAGCCATCATATTCACAGTCGCAGAGAGACATCACAGTCTCTAAGATCTGCTTTAATATATAACAACAATCAGAGTGTGCGGCGAACCTCTGGAGTATTTAATTTCCTATTCATCCATCCAACCATCATACAATGTGTTTCTTCAAAAGCAGTTCAGTTAAGTCCCATGAGCCTATTAATATGTAGCGGAAGAGAGCAAATTAAAACACACACACAAGTTACCTGCACATCATGTAGTTGGCTCTCCAGACTGCTGACCTCCTTACTTAGGCGGTGAGATTTGGACTCAGATGAGGACAGGGAACTGGACAGAGACTCGAGCTCCGACTGAGAGGGAGAGAATTCAGTGTTTGGATGTTTTTAAAACTGGTTTGATTTATTGGTTCGTTTGTAACATTGTGATTGGTAAACCAGCCAATTACCAGCTTGGACCAGCTAATGACCAGTTTGGACCAACTAGAAACCAGATACCATGTATCAAAACAGCTACCAGCTTAAGCTAGATTTTCCAGAAAGGGGAAGGATTTCCGTTAAATTTTGTGGGCAAAAAAGCTTTTTTGCCATTGTCTACTGTCAATAGTGTAGCAATGTACTGTATGAAGCATAGCTCACAGAGAACTCACTTTCAAACCAAGTAGTTTTCCATTGATCAACGCAACTAATTCACTTAACCAACTTGAACCCACTGCAAAATCTGCAAGGGGAAATCTTTTGCCCTCATGCGAAACTACCAATCGCATAGAATCCCATTTAAACAGATTTCTGGATTTCAACTGCAAAAATTGGCCCAAAACACAAACCGAGTTTACATGAATTAGATTTCCCTGGTGCCCACCAGAAAAAAACAGTTTATTTTCCATAAACCAAGATATTGACTGTGAAATTAGTGGCCTTAGTTGAAAGGCCCATTTCTACCTGGAGTTTACTGAGTCGCTCCTCTCGCTCCTCTCTTTCTCTCTCAGCCTGTGCGAGGCGTGCGTTGAGTTCCTGTAACTGTCCCTCTGCTCGCTTTCTGCCCCTCTCGCTCTCCATCTTCCCTCCCTGTAAAGTCTTCAGCTCAGCACTCAGGTTCATGCGCTCCTCCTCCAGAATGGCCTTCGCCTTCTCCAGAGACTGACGGGACTGTGAACACACATGCACCTCAAAGGTTGGCAACTTACAAATACAAACCTGACTTCCCAGTGTAACAACAGCTTGTAAACATGTTGCATTAGACGTAAACACTAAGAGACGCACTCTCTTGGCGTTATCCAGCTGCTCCTGTAGGGAGTCTATAGCAGCGGTGTGTTTGATGCGGAGCTCCGACAGCTGGGCTTCATGACGACGGGTCTCCTCCTCCAAACATCTCTGAAGCTCTCCTAATTCAGCCTCACGGCGAGACCTAAACAAACACACATGCTTAAAATCAGGATAAATTAAGTTGTCCAAAATGCCTGCCTTTAAATAAAGTCTACCCTTCTGATAATTGTAATGAATATGCACTTGAAGTGTACTTCAAATCTTAAAATATATATATTTTTCAATTGTACTTGTTGGTAATATAATATTAAATAAATAAAAGGCCACATAAGTGTGTATCATGAAACTATACTGTCTTTAAGAACACTTAAGTATACATTTAAAAAATGCACAATTAAAGGTTTTAAAGTACAAAATCAAATCATTGTTTTAATATTTTGTTGTGTTTTAAAGTACACTTATGTTGATATGTTGACCAACATACTAAAGCACATGTAAAGTACTTAGTAGTGTGTTGAGTAAAGTAACTGTAGTGTGTTATAGTGTCTATATTTAAATGTACTAAATTGCAACTTTATCATTACAAATGTGTATTTACACATACATTTAAATACAAGCTTCATTAAAAATGAGTAGTTTACCATAAATGCTTGTCACTACATTTGGCAGTACACTATTTTAGAGACAATAGAAGTGATTATGAAATTATATATGAAAGTGTACTTAAGTCCTGTTAAAGTGGGTCAAAATAGCATACTGAAGTTAAGTTAATTACACTTAAACTTAAAAAAGTATATTTATACAGTTTTATATTTTTTATAGAACTGTATAAATTTAAACTATCATACATCTTATTTATTTGCAATTAAAGTACAAAATCAAATCATTGTTTTAATATTTTGTTTTTGTTTTAAAGTACACTTATGTTGATATGTTGACCAACATAATAAAGCACATGTAAAGTACTTAGTAGTGTGTTGAGTAAAGTAACTGTAGTGTGTTATAGTGTCTATATTTAAATGTACTAAATTGCAACTTTATCATTACAAATGTGTATTTACACATACATTTAAATACAAGCTTCATTAAAAATGAGTAGTTTACCATAAATGCTTGTCACTACATTTGGCAGTACACTATTTTAGAGACAATAGAAGTGATTATGAAATTATATATGAAAGTGTACTTAAGTCCTGTTAAAGTGGGTCAAAATAGCATACTGAAGTTAAGTTAATTACACTTAAACTTAAAAAAGTATATTTATACAGTTTTATATTTTTTATAGAACTGTATAAATTTAAACTATCATACATCTTATTTATTTGCAATTAACATTCATTAAGTGTCCAAAAACATTACGCTGAGTTCTTCTGTACAAATTTTTAAAGTATATTATTTCTGTAGTAAGTATTATTTTCAAGTGTATTTCTTTTTTACAAGGATTTAATAGTGATTTTCTCACTAGTTGACTATTTCGTGACAATTTAATATCGAAATTTGTCTTTTAGTTCTATAGTTTATGCCTTTTTTTCAGTAAGCATGTAAAGCTTTTCACTAAATATTATTTAAAATAGCACACAAACACACACACACACACACCTGAGCTCTTGCTGAGCAGCTGTAGTGTCCAATGTATCTTCTAGTTCAGTCCTCAACGCCTCTAACTCCTCTCCCAGATCTCTCCTCTGTTTCTCAGCTCTCTCCCTCATTCCTTTTTCATTGTCCACCTCCTCTTTAAGCTCAGAGACCTGAGACATGGCCTCTCTCAGGGCTCTCTGAGCCTCTGCACGACGTGCCCCCTCTTCTTCCAGCCTGAGGGAGAGAAAATGTAAGAGATGTCATTGTTAAGGAGTATTACTTCTTAAAGTGGCTGTGCTACATTGTGCTACATGGCTGGATTCGCTTTAAGATAGACTTATGTTTGTGCATGTACCGTGTCTGTAGTGTGGTGATCTCTTTCTCTCTTTGGCTCAGGCTGCCTCTCAGCTCAGTGACGAGTAAGCTCTGGTCAGACAGCTGCTCTTGGGCCTCCACTGCCTCTCCTTCCATCCGCCTCTTCCACTTTTCCTGTTCCAGACGGCCCTGCTCTTCCCTCTTCAGACGCTCTTGTTTTAATATTTTGTTTTTGTTTTAAAGTACACTTATGTTGATATGTTGACCAACATAATAAAGCACATGTAAAGTACTTAGTAGTGTGTTGAGTAAAGTAACTGTAGTGTGTTATAGTGTCTATATTTAAATGTACTAAATTGCAACTTTATCATTACAAATGTGTATTTACACATACATTTAAATACAAGCTTCATTAAAAATGAGTAGTTTACCATAAATGCTTGTCACTACATTTGGCAGTACACTATTTTAGAGACAATAGAAGTGATTATGAAATTATATATGAAAGTGTACTTAAGTCCTGTTAAAGTGGGTCAAAATAGCATACTGAAGTTAAGTTAATTACACTTAAACTTAAAAAAGTATATTTATACAGTTTTATATTTTTTATAGAACTGTATAAATTTAAACTATCATACATCTTATTTATTTGCAATTAACATTCATTAAGTGTCCAAAAACATTACGCTGAGTTCTTCTGTACAAATTTTTAAAGTATATTATTTCTGTAGTAAGTATTATTTTCAAGTGTATTTCTTTTTTACAAGGATTTAATAGTGATTTTCTCACTAGTTGACTGTTTCGTGACAATTTAATATCGAAATTTGTCTTTTAGTTCTACAGTTTATGCCTTTTTTTCAGTAAGCATGTAAAGCTTTTCACTAAATATTATTTAAAATAGCACACACACACACACCTGAGCTCTTGCTGAGCAGCTGTAGTGTCCAATGTATCTTCTAGTTCAGTCCTCAACGCCTCTAACTCCTCTCCCAGATCTCTCCTCTGTTTCTCAGCTCTCTCCCTCATTCCTTTTTCATTGTCCACCTCCTCTTTAAGCTCAGAGACCTGAGACATGGCCTCTCTCAGGGCTCTCTGAGCCTCTGCACGACGTGCCCCCTCTTCTTCCAGCCTGAGGGAGAGAAAATGTAAGAGATGTCATTGTTAAGGAGTATTACTTCTTAAAGTGGCTGTGCTACATTGTGCTACATGGCTGGATTCGCTTTAAGATAGACTTATGTTTGTGCATGTACCGTGTCTGTAGTGTGGTGATCTCTTTCTCTCTTTGGCTCAGGCTGCCTCTCAGCTCAGTGACGAGTAAGCTCTGGTCAGACAGCTGCTCTTGGGCCTCCACTGCCTCTCCTTCCATCCTCCTCTTCCACTTCTCCTGTTCCAGACGGCCCTGCTCTTCCCTCTTCAGACGCTCTGAGAGAAAGGAAAATACATTTTTGTACCTGTTTGTGTTTTTATAAAGGATTAGTCCACCCCAAAATAAAAAAAAAAGTTATTTATTTACCATCATGCTATTCCAACCCCAACAATACCAGTAACTGTTATTTTTATATGGAAGACGAAAGGAAAATTTTTTAAGAATCTTGATGCTGTCCTTTTGCATACCAAGATGTTTGTTCATATTGAACATGTAAGACAAGGTTCAAAAAGGACAAAAAAAATCACCATAAGAGTAGTTCATGTGATTTGTGTGCTATTTACAAGTCTTCTGAAGTCTTTTTAAACTATTCTTATGGTGCTTTTATAGTGTTTTTTGTTCTCCCATCCGCCTCTTCCACTTCTCCTGTTCCAGACGGCCTTGCTCTTCCCTCTTCAGACGCTCTGAGAGAAAGGAAAATACATTTTTGTACCTGTTTGTGTTTTTATAAAGGATTAGTCCACCCCAAAATAAAAAAAAAAGTTATTTATTTACCATCATGCTATTCCAACCCCAACAATACCAGTAACTGTTATTTTTATATGGAAGACGAAAGGAAAATTTTTTAAGAATCTTGATGCTGTCCTTTTGCATACCAAGATGTTTGTTCATATTGAACATGTAAGACAAGGTTCAAAAAGGACAAAAAAAATCACCATAAGAGTAGTTCATGTGATTTGTGTGCTATTTACAAGTCTTCTGAAGTCTTTTTAAACTATTCTTATGGTGCTTTTATAGTGTTTTTTGTTCTCCACTGTTGTTGTATGGAAAGGAGATGCGTAGATATTCATCAAAAATCCCTCTTTTTGTGTTTAATGCATAAAAAAAAATATACGAGACATGAGATACACTATCATTCAAAAGGGGTGAGTAAGATTTTTGAAAGAAGTCTCACCAAGGCTGAATTTATTTAATTAAAATACAGTAAACAGCAATATCGCAAAATATTATTACAATTTTAAATAACTGTTTTCTGTTTTAATATATTTTAAAATGCAATTTATTCCTGTATGACAAAGCTGAATTTTCAGCAGCCATTATTCAAGGCTTGTTCATTCAGATATCATTCTAATATGCTAATCTGTTAGCATCTGTCTATTATTATCAATGTTGAATACAGTTTTGCTAATATTACTGTGGAAACTATAATTCCCTTTCAGTAGATCACTTTCAACGTCACGTCGGTGACCGATGAATTGGGATCTCGCTTAGAGAGACCAATCCACTTCGAGTGTAAACTAAACGAGCCAATGCACATT
>NW_015539887.1:425884-426424 GCF_001515605.1 Sinocyclocheilus anshuiensis
GGTGGTTTCCCGTGTCGAGTGGGTTGCACACATCAGGCTGCACTACCCCCTGTTTGTGTTGCAGGCGTCCATCTCCCCTGTGTGCTTCAGCACGTTAAAAGAGCTTTTTCCCTAAAACAGCATTCATGGGTGCGTCTTTGTAAAGACGACGTTGTGTGGCAAACTCGACATTACATTGTAACGAATGTTCCTGTGGCTCAGTGGTAGAGCATTGCGTTAGCAGCGCAAAGGTCGTGGGTTCAATTCCCAGGGAACACACATACTGGTAAAATATATATAGCCTAAATGCACTGTAAGTCGCTTTGGATAAAAACGTCTGCTAAATGCATAAATAAAAAATAAATTAATTAAAATTATCAAATTTTCTTTTAAGCCAAAAATCATTAGAATATTAAGTAAAGATCATGTTCTGTGAAGATATTGTGTAAATGTCCTACCATAAATATCAAAAATTATTGATTATTTTAATTAGTAATATGCATTGCTAAGAACTTAATTTGAACAACTTTAAAGATGATTTTCTCAATATTTAGATTTTTT
>NW_015539887.1:429793-430354 GCF_001515605.1 Sinocyclocheilus anshuiensis
GAGTTACGTCTTTGTAAAGACAATGTGGGTCTTGCTATAGACAACGTATCACCCAGGCGATTCTGGATGCGGTCGTTACCTGGCGTTGGGTGATGGTCACGATCACTGCCTCACGTGCCTGGGCATTTAGCACACTGAGGTGGCGTTTGTGGATGAGTCATGTTCTCATTGCGGGAAGATGATCATCTCGGAGTCGTGGGCCAAGCTCCATTTCCTCAAAGGAGCGGAGTTCTGTTGCCTCTGCCTCGATCTAGTTCTCGTCATGGCGGCAGTCAGGCGGGGGCTACTTCAGGCAGTAGCACGGGATCCGGAAGTTCTAAAAGAGCCCCAAACCACAACTGATCTCGCGCACCGAGCAACGAAGGTCACCGCGAGTTCTCTGGGTCGTGCGATGTCCACACTTGTGGTCCAGGAGCGTCACCTCTGGTTGTGTCTTGTCGACATGAGGAACGCCGACAAAGTTCGGTTCCTCAAGGTCCCTGTGTCCCAGACCGGCCTTTTCGGCGACGCAGTCGAGAACATGGCCCAACTGTTCTTGGCTGCACAGGAGCAGACTGCGGC
>NW_015539887.1:430476-431170 GCF_001515605.1 Sinocyclocheilus anshuiensis
CCTCCTGTGTTCTCACCTCAAACGGGTAGAAGCACTGAGAGGCCCCGGCTTCGGGTCGGCTTGCTAAAACCGCTCCAGAGAGTCCATATCGTAGACCCTTTCGAGCTCCTCCATCCCCTCGGCAGACAGACGTGGCGGAGCATCCGGTGCCAGGCCCTCACTCGATGAATCCGTGAGAACCGGTAGAGGGCTGGGTTCCATATGTTGAGACCTAAGTGGATTCCATATGTGTAAAATCCACGGTACAGCCTCAGAGCCCGTGTTTCCCTGGCAGACTTTCTGCTATTTTCCACGACGGTTACAATCACCTCTAATCTTCCATATGCTCCTAGACGGTTGTTCATATGTGTAAGTGCTTCCGAAACCTCCTTCGGGATGGATGGCTTCCGCAACGTTCCGGTTCCAAGTGGAACGGGCATGTTTTCCCAGTGTTATCCAGTCTTACTGAGTGGGTAGTGCCATAGCAGCAGTAACTGGTCCTCTTGTGGTAAGCCCTGCCCTGCGCCAAAAAGTAGGGGCACAGGAGGCTCCCACAGGACACTGGAAGTGGCAGTATCTGGCCTTGTGGTAGGGATCCCAATTCGCCGGTCATCCGACGTGACGTCGAGAGTGACCGACTGAAAGGGAATGTCTCGGTTACATATGGTAACCCTCGTTCCCTGAAGGAGGGAACGGAGGCGTCACGTCCCGTCAC